>NC_054711.1:20599524-20647024 GCF_016097555.1 Gigantopelta aegis
TGTTATCAGTATAGGTAGTACTATACCAAATAACTTCCAGCTGGGTCAAAGTTCGAGGTGCACCGAACTTTTGATAGAGAAGTGAACACCACAAGTCCTGTGATTGGTTATAAATGTGAGAGTGTTGGTTGTAAAAAATAATAGTTTCATCTGGGTAAAATAAATGTGCAATTTTATTTCATCTAGTACCAATGTGTCAAGTAGCCTTGTGCTTGAAACATGTATGGGGTACCTGTAAAAAAAAGTACTCGAATTTTGTGCGAAACTAGGGTAGTCATAGACGCTACCCGTTATCTCAGAAACGAGCAGCTTGACCCCCATTTTTTTCTGATTCACTTTAAGTGTAAGGGGTGGTAGTATTTATATCCGTGGCGTTTATGTCGGTTGATACGTTGCAGGTAGGAGTTTTAGCCGCATATGTTACTATTGTCGTCTATGGGATTTGATTTGGTAGTATACACCCTGTAGAGTTCCTTTTGCGAAAGATGTAGTCATATCTATTTTCAGTCAATTTATTTCTTTTTCATTATTTTTAAGTCACTGTAGTGTTCCGTTTGTGCAATGTTTTGTAAGATCTATCTTAGTCAGCTTGTTCTTTCACCATTTCTACGTCACTGTAGAGTTCCATTTGTGAAAGGTGTAGTAAGATCTATTTTTAGTCAGCTTGTTCTTTCATCTTTTCTAGGTCACTGTAGAGTTCCGTTTGTGAAAGGTGTAGTAAGATCTATTTTCAGTCAGTTTGTTCTTTCATCATTTCTAGGTCACTGTAGAGTTCCATATGTGAAAGGTGTATCAATATGTATTTTCAGTCAGCTTGTTCTTTCATCATTTCTAGGTCACTGTAGAGTTCCATTTGTGAAAGGTGTAGTAAGATCTATTTTTAGTCAGCTTGTTCTTTCATCTTTTCTAGGTCACTGTACAGTTCCGTTTGTGAAAATGTTGTAAGATATATTGTTCTTTCATAATTTTTAGGTCGCTGTTGAGATCAATGTGCGAAAGGTGTTGTAAGATCTATTTTCTGTCAGCTTGTTTGTTTCGTCACTTCTAGGTCACTGTAAAGTTTCAAATTCGAAACATAGTAAGATATATTTTAAGTCAAATTGTCTCTTTCCTCGTTTCTAGCGCACTGTATAATTCCGTTTGTGAAATGTGTAGTAATATATATTTTCAGTCAGCTTGTTCTTTCATCATTTCTAGGTAACTGTAGAGTTCCGTTTGTAAACAATGTGACGGCAGCTGCTGGACCCATCACGAAGTATGACGGAACTGTCGCGTGCAACCGTGACTTCTGCTTCTTTGAGCAGGCCCAGGCAGACCAATGCAGACTAACTGGAAGGCAGATGACCGAATGTGGCAGCTGTAGGCAGATTGAATGGCGACGCATGGTATGTACCGGCTGCGGTGGTGCTGGGTTCGCAGCACAGTACTGGCTCCCACCCAGAGCGAGCTTTAACCACGCAATGGGTAGGTGTAAGACAACTACATCCCCTTCTTTCTCTCTCACTGACAACTATCAACTTATACACTGTCTTGGGCAGATAGCCCAGATGACAAATGTCTGTGCCAAGGACAGCGTGCTTGATTAGTAGGTGTAAGACCACTACATCCTCTTTTCTCTCACTGACGACTGCCAACGTTCGCACTGTCTTGGGCAGACAGCCCAGAGAACTAGCGTGTGTGCCCACGACAGCGTGCTTATTGATGATCGCAAATCTTCCATTACAATATTCAGTACCATATGTCTGCACATCACAGAGTCCATGGGGGTGGTGGTGGTGGTGACGTAACCTAGCGGTACAGTCCTCGCTTGATGCGCGATCGGTTTTGGATCGATTCCTGTCGGTGGGCTATTTCTCGTTACGGCAATGCACCACGACTGGTATATCAAAAGCCGTTGTATGTGCTATCCTGTCTATGGAATGGTGCATATAAAAGATCCCTTGCTAATAATGAACAAAATGTAGCTGGTTTCACTTGTAAGATTGTATATCAAAATAATATTTGACATCAAATAGCCGATAATTAATAAATGGTTAGGATTTGAGAATACGGTCCAACATACATGTAGTATCAGCCAAACAAAACGCTTCTAAGTTGTGATGTCACTGTTTGTTGATAAATAAATTGCATGCGACTTCGTACATGTTCTAACACGTCTGGACGTGTTTCAATCGTTGGACGTGCTAGTCGCAAGTCACGCTGAAATCCGATCTGTCTGGTGAAATCCGATCCGTTTTCAACTAAACATAAATAAATCACGTTGGTTTGGGATATCAATACATTCCCATACACTATTCTACACTATATACCCTACTATACAACATATACCCTATTTAAGATGAGGGTGGGGTCCTACCACAAGGGGAAAACAGCAGGAATGAAGGGTTCTATTTTTAGCTTGGGGAAACCCGAACTATTTTTAGTGCCATTCGTCAGGATGGCGCTCTTCAAGTGGCGCTGTTTTGCCTATGCTAATTCAATGGGTGAAAGTGGTCCAGAAACGGTGCTAAACGGGGCGGGACATAGCCCAGTGGTAAGAGGCTCGATGCGCGGTCGGTGTGGGATCGATCCCCGTCGGTGGGCTCATTGGGCTATTTCTTGTTCCAGCCAGTGCACCACGACTGGTATATCAAATGCCGTGGTATGTACTACCCTGTCTGTGGGATGGTACATATAAAAGATTCCTTGCTGCTAATGGAAAAGAGTTGCCCATGGAGTGGTGACAGTGGGTTTCCTCTCTCTTAACCATATGTCTGACGCCATATAACCATAAATAAAATGTGTTGAGTGCGTCGTTAAATTAAAACAAATGTTTTTATTTATTTTGCTTGCGAAATGTCTGTAGTAGCTGCAATTGGATTTTATTTTATACACACACACACACACACACACACACACACACACAGAGAGAGAGACACACACACACACTGAACATCAGTGGAAACGCATCATCCAATTTTCAGTTTTTATTTTGATCTCATGTTGCTATAGACCACACATTTAAACTAAGCACTGTATACGATTTGGGGGTTATTTATTGCTTACTATAATGCATGCAGTTATACAAAATCACTTAAATATATAATTATTTCTTCTTTTCAACTACAAATCTGCCTGGTGTGTTTTCAGTGGGTTCAATTTAGTTGTTTAAAAAGTTTTGTGAGTCGAAACACGAATTTTGTCTATAACAAAAATTAATGACCGCCGAATTAAAGATACTTCCATGTCTAAGTACTTTGTGTAATGTTTCTGCCAATTGCATATATTTATTTGCTTTCAATAGTATTCCCTTGCACGTGTGTGAATCAAAATGTGTTTTGGAACCTGTACCTGAACAGGGGTGTATGCATATATTTATACAATGGTGTGGGGGGGGGGGGGGGGGGGTGAATCCAGTCTGTACCGAGCGACCTGTCTAGTCAAGGTCAAGTCATGTTTACTCGGAAAACAGTTTTAAAAAAGACACATTTTCTTTTAGCAGGGGATTCGAACCCGGATCGGCTTGTCATTGACATTCAGCTTGTACATGTTATAGATCTGTTTACAGTGAACGAGAACCCGGTTTACCTTTCGCTAACACCTGATATCATCATCATTTTGACAGTGATTCATGAGGGCATGTCATCACAACTGTACCTATTCCAATACGTTCTGTCCTATGCTAGGTTTGATTTAGTGAACTAATATGGGAGTGGCAGTCCTTTTTTGTGGCAGTGTATGAAGTGTGCAATATCCAGCAATGAACCTCGAGAAATAATGGCTGTTCGCTGACAGACGAGGCACTATTTTGCCAAATGCCAATTCGATTCTGCACTGTGCAGAGATACGACTTTATCACGTATTACGGTTTTGTCTTTCAGCTTTATTGTGAACATATACCCTACAGAGAAATACATGGGGCACTCGGCTTACCCACTGGTTCATGTAAATATTGTTTAACACTTGTACTATATTAAAGATACACCCTCCTCTACACGCACTCTCATTATAACACCACGACTGGTATATCAAAGGTCATAGTATGTGTTATCCTGTCTGTAGGATGGTGCATATAAAAGATTCCTTGTTGCTAATTGAAAAGAGTAGCCCATGAAGTGGCGACAGCGGGTTTCCTCTCTCACTATCTGCGTGGTCCTTAACCATATGTCCGACGTTATATAACCGTATGTGTTGAGTGCGTCGTTAAATCAAATATTTCCTTCGTCATTATAAAATCTGATCCGAGCCTGGCGTCTGTTTTGTTTTTTACAGAACCAAGGGACGCTCTGTAAATTTCCTGTGAGCATTACCACTGGATGGAAATTGATCTGGAAGGGGAAAATGAAATCACGGACTCCAAGGTACTCACACGCACATACTGACACAAGCACAGAGACTAAACTAAATACATTGGGGTCAGTATGCATGCAATACACTGGCTTACATATACGCATTATTCATAACATGGCACACACACACACACACACACACACACAAATACACACACACACACACACACACAGCACAAACACAGCACACATACACACGCGCACACACACAAACACACACACACACACACACACACACAAACAAACACACACACACACACAAACACACACACACACACAAACACACACACACACAGACACACACACACCACGCACGCGCACACACACACACACAACACGCACACACTCAGCACACACACACACAACACGCACACACTCAGCACACATACACGCACACACACACACACACTCAGCACACATACACACACACACATACAGGCACACACTCAGCACACATACACACACACACACACTCAACACGCACACACTCAGCACACATACACACACATTCGCACATACATAATAACACACACGCACACTAACACACACACACACATTCACACACACACACACACATTCACACACACACACTCAGCACACACACATACACACACTCACACATACAAACACAATAACACACACACACAAACACATACAAACACGTGTATATATAAGGGAACAAAAATACTTTAGTCCTAGCATACTTAAACGGAAATCTATACTCTAAAATTGAAAGTTAATTTAACAATGAATGAATGAATGAATGAATGAATGAATAAATTAATTAATTAATGGTTAAGCACACCCCAGCACAACAAATATATCGGCTAGTGGGTGTCAAACTACGGTAAAAGCAAAGAAATATGAATTTAACAAAGGCACAGCCAAAACAATAAAAACAAATAACTGTAAACAATATTTTCTGTATATTTTAGGATCAATCAAAAGCATATAATAAAACAATCGATGCAGTCCTTCAACACCTACACCGACATATAAAATCCAGAAAGGAAACAAACTTCGATTCTTCGATACAATGGTAAAATAATCACAAATAACATAATGAGTACAGATGTCTTTTTTTTAAAACCCACAGACACCAAGCAATACAAAAAAAAATAATAATAAAGAAATGTTTTATTTAATGACGCACTCAACACATTTTATTTACGGTTATATGGCGTCAGACATATGGTTAAGGACCACACAGATTTTGAGAGGAAACCCGCTGTCGCCACTACATGGGCTACTCTTTCCGATTAGCAGCACTGCGCCACCGAGGCCGGTTATGGTATCCAGATACACCATCAACGTCTAATGACTGTCAATCTAGGGATTTTCCTATGCACGTAATACTACACCATCAACGTCCAATGACTGTCAATCTAGGGTTTTCCTATGCACGTAATACTACACCATCAACGTCCAGTGACTGTCAATCTAGGGGTTTTCCTATGCACGTAATACTACACCATCAACGTCCAGTGACTGCCAATCTAGGGGTTTTCCTATGCACGTAATACTACACCATCAACGTCCAATGACTGCCAATCTAGGGGTTTTCCTATGCACGTAATACTACACCTTCAACGTCCAATGACTGCCAATCTAGGGGTTTTCCTATGCACGTAATACTACACCTTCAACGTCCAATGACTGTCAATCTAGGGGTTTTCCTATGCACGTAATACTACACCTTCAACGTCCAATGACTGTCAATCTAGGGGTTTTCCTATGCACGTAATACTACACCTTCAACGTCCAATGACTGCCAATCTAGGGGTTTTCCTATGCACGTAATACTACACCATCAACGTCCAATGACTGTCAATCTAGGGGTTTTCCTATGCACGTAATACTACACCATCAACGTCCAATGACTGCCAATCTAGGGGTTTTCCTATACACGTAATACTACACCATCAACGTCCAATGACTGTCAATCTAGGGGTTTTTCCTATGCACGTAATACTACACCATCAACGTCCAATGACTGCCAATCTAGGGGTTTTCCTATACACGTAATACTACACCTTCAACGTCCAATGACTGTCAATCTAGGGGTTTTCCTATACACGTAATACTACACCTTCAACGTCCAATGACTGTCAATCTAATACTACTGTCCAATGACTGTCAGGGGTTTTCCTATGCACGTAATACTACACCTTCAACGTCCAATGACTGCCAATCTAGGGGTTTTCCTATACACGTAATACTACACCTTCAACGTCCAATGACTGTCAATCTAGGGGTTTTCCTATGCACGTAATACTACACCATCAACGTCCAATGACTGTCAATCAGGGGTTTTCCTATGACGTAATACTACACCATCAACGTCCAATGACTGTCAATCTAGGGGTTTTCCTATGCACGTAATACTACACCTTCAACGTCCAATGACTGTCAATCTAGGGGTTTTCCTATGCACGTAATACTACACCTTCAACGTCCAATGACTGCCAATCTAGGGGTTTTCCTATGCACGTAATACTACACCTTCAACGTCCAATGACTGCCAATCTAGGGGTTTTCCTATGCACGTAATACTACACCTTCAACGTCCAATGACTGCCAATCTAGGGGTTTTCCTATGCACGTAATACTACACCTTCAACGTCCAATGACTGTCAATCTAGGGGTTTTCCTATGCACGTAATACTACACCTTCAACGTCCAATGACTGTCAATCTAGGGGTTTTCCTATGCACGTAAATGACTGTCACTAGGGTTTTCCTATGCACGTAATACGTCCAATGACTGTCAATCTGGGGTTTTCCTATGCACGTAATACTACACCATCAACGTCCAATGACTGCCAATCTAGGGGTTTTCCTATGCACGTAATAATCCAACAATGACTGTCAATCCTATGCACGTAATACCACACCATCAACGTCCAATGACTGTCAATCTAGGGGTTTTCCTATGCACGTAATACTACACCTTCAACGTCCAACTGTCAATCTAGGGTTTTCCTATGACGTAATACTACACCTTCAACGTCCAATCTAGGGGTTTTCCTATGCACGTAATACTACACCTTCAACGTCCAATGACTGTCAATCTAGGGGTTTTCCTATGCACGTAATACTACACCTTCAACGTCCAATGACTGTCAATCTAGGGGTTTTCCTATGCACGTAATACTACACCTTCAACGTCCAATGACTGTCAAACTAGGGGTTTTCCTATGCACGTAATACTACACCTTCAACGTCCAATGACTGCCAATCTAGGGGTTTTCCTATGCACGTAATACTACACCATCAACGTCCAATGACTGTCAAACTAGGGGTTTTCCTATGCACGTAATACTACACCATCAACGTCCAATGACTGCCAATCTAGGGGTTTTCCTATGCACGTAATACTACACCTTCAACGTCCAATGACTGTCAATCTAGGGGTTTTCCTATGCACGTAATACTACACCTTCAACGTCCAATGACTGTCAATCTAGGGGTTTTCCTATGCACGTAATACTACACCTTCAACGTCCAATGACTGTCAAACTAGGGGTTTTCCTATGCACGTAATACTACACCTTCAACGTCCAATGACTGCCAATCTAGGGGTTTTCCTATGCACGTAATACTACACCATCAACGTCCAATGACTGTCAAACTAGGGGTTTTCCTATGCACGTAATACTACACCATCAACGTCCAATGACTGCCAATCTAGGGGTTTTCCTATGCACGTAATACTACACCTTCAACGTCCAATGACTGCCAATCTAGGGGTTTTCCTATGCAAATACTACACCATCAACGTCCAATGACTGTCAAACTAGGGGTTTTCCTATGCACGTAATACTACACCATCAACGTCCAATGACTGCCAATCTAGGGGTTTTCCTATGCACGTAATACTTCAACGTCCAATGACTGCCAATCTAGGGGTTTTCCTATACACGTAATACTACACCTTCAACGTCCAATGACTGTCAAACTAGGGGTTTTCCTATACACGTAATACTACACCTTCAACGTCCAATGACTGTCAATCTGGGGTTTTTCCTATGCACGTAATACTACACCTTCAACGTCCAATGACTGCCAATCTAGGGGTTTTCCTATACACGTAATACTACACCTTCAACGTCCAATGACTGTCAATCTAGGGGTTTTCCTATACACGTAATACTACACCATCAACGTCCAATGACTGCCAATCTAGGGGTTTTCCTATACACCTAATACTACACCATCAACGTCCAATGACTGCCAATCTAGGGGTTTTCCTATACACGTAATACTACACCTTCAACGTCCAATGACTGCCAATCTAACTGTTTAACTTTTAGACATTCATTCAAAATTTTATGTTGAAATTACTTTCTTTTTGTAATACTATTAAATAGTCCGATTCTCTCTTCTTTCTCTTATTTATTTTTCGACTGTCCTTCTTAAATGCTCCTAAGTACATAAATATCCGGCCGAGCAGACAGTTCTTTTTTTATTTTTGGCTTGTAACTTTTGATTTTATTTTTTAAATTCTATTAACTTTTTACTAATTGCTATATTCAAAATTCTACCCATTTTCAACTGTAGCCCCTCCCCATTCTGTCCCAGACCCAATCACTGGCGAAGTTAGAGATTGTGTCCAGGAGAGACGTGCTTGAACCTTAATTGGATATAGGCACGTTAATCTATACAAGCTATTAACACGGGCATTAAAAAGCTCATAATCAAGACCGAGCGACTCTTAAGGTCCCGCTACACGATACGAGTGTCTCCTATGAGTAACTCCGATTGTAACGCCAACAAACAAATCGTAATGTGTGGCCTTGTCATACCATTGGATCAGCCCGAGTCACTCGTACGTGTCGAAGTTTAGAACCTGTTTTATTTTCATACGATTGCATCAGACGTTTGGGGACGTTGACCGACCTCAGTGGCGTCGTGGTTAAGCCATCGGACATAAGGCTGGTAGGTACTGGGTTCAATTAAGATTCAAGCACGCTGTCCTCGGCACACACCTTAGCTATCTGGGCAGTCTGTCCAGGACAGTGGGTTAATTGTTAGATGATCAGTGGTTAGTGACAGAGATAAGGGCCTTACATCTACTCATTGAGCCCTTAAGGACTCGCTCTGGGTTGGTGCCGGTACTGGGCTGCGAACCCTGTACGTACCAGCCTGTAGTCCGATGGCTTAACCACTGCGCCACCGAGGCCGATTTGAAATGTTTATAATAGCACACGGCCCCCAGAATTACAAAATGTTTAGAACCACGGTGCGGTACTTGAGAACACTCTCGAGAGTATTCTTGTAATATAAATACACAACCATTTACCGTGAAGACCAATATGACTTGCTCATATAAATACACAACCATTTACCGTGAAGATCAATATGACTTGCTCATATAAATACACAACCATTTACCGTGAAGACCAATATTACTTGCTCATATAAATACACAATCATTTACCGTGAAGACCAATATGACGTGTTCATTAACAAATCTAATATATGTTTTTAAATGTACAAATTGTGTTGAATGTTATAGAGGACAGCCAGTTCATATCCCCCAAAAAGTAACTGTTTACAATAGACAAACATTATTCATGCAGAATACAGACGCCTGCATGCTTCCAATATACAAAGTATTTGCCACCCAAGAACAAAATGTTAATATACTATTGTACTTCATAGAAATACATTTAACTAAGCTGTTTAACCCTGCCTTGAGTCCAATGCCAAGTTCGTGCATTTCACATTTCATTAGTTAAATGTACATTGTGTATTGGTAAACATTATCCATGTTACACTGTTTCTTTGTGTATCCATAGTTCTATAGCCACACGCACGCACGCACACACATACATCCTGACATATATAGAGGATTCGTCACGAGTATTTTGTTAATATGGAAAATATCAACCGAGTCTATGTTAATCAGGTATTTGTCGAGGCTAGACGAGATTGATCTTTTACATATTAGAAAACAAGTGAAATGCAATTAGATGACTTTACATTGCAAAACTTCCCGCCTTCTGAAAAGTGTCAAGTGTCTCTTCGTTTTTATGTAAGGATGTTCAAAATGACGTCATGCTACGTTGGTGTTACTCGCATTTAAAAAGACATGTCACACATTCATACATCATTTGAATATCGAGTAATGGCTGACATTAAAGTTGCGTATTCAGTATAAGAAAACACGTTAAAACGAAAACGCGTTAGCCAGAGATAGAGAGAGAGAGAGAGAGAGAGAGAGAGAGAGAGAGAGAGAGAGAGAGAGAGAGAGAGGAGAGAGAGAGGGGGGGCAGGCGGGAGAGACTAAATCGTAGACACTGAGAGTCATCAGCCAGTGAGAGTCTACTGAATATTCATGATCAAACGGTTGATGGACATCGAGATTTTACGACATCGAGTAATGTTCTGGTGTATATATATAAATTATACCAACTGTAGATATTAATGTAACAAGTATTTAATAATATACAGTGTGGTTAACAAATTGTGTAATTGAATGTTACGTAGCGTATATCAATGTCGTTGTTTGTTGTTTTCCTACTCTTCTTCTGTGGGATAATCCCGCCGATATTTTGATGAATTTTACACCAGTGGGTACGGTTATCTAAACGTCAAAATTGTAATGCACGTCTTTACAACTTAATTTCATAAACAAATAAACAAACAACAACAACAAAAATCATTCAACAACTACAGAATATATAATTTAAAATAATTACTGTACAAATGAGTACAGGTGAAACCGATTAGAAAAATGTTGTCCACTACTTTTAATTATAATTATTTAATTATTTGTAATAACAATTGTCCTAAATAAAAATAATAACAACAACACAACAGTAGTTACGATAGGTTTTTGGAAAATTATAAATTTAAGATTTCAGTAGGTTGGATTATATATACATTATCTCACTGCCAAGTATACATGAAGTCATCCACTGATGTAGTCAACAAATTACACACTTCTTTCCTCAAAGTAAAAATCTACTTTTGTAGACACAAAATTAATCAATTATCTAAGTGATCAGAGTAGATTTCTGTTTCTTTATTTTTTTTAAATATGATTTTTATTAAATAGATATGAATAAAGTACCACTGAAGGTTCATTTACCTTTAATATACATATACATACATGTATACATACATACATACATACATATATACATACACACACACACACACATACATACATACATACATACATACACACACACACACACACACACACACACATACATACATACGTGACAGTGTGAGTGTGTGTGTGTGTAACTGGCCTCGGTGGCGCAGTGGTTAAGCCATCGGACTACAGGCTGGAAGGTACAGGGTTCGCAACCCTGTATCGGCTCTAGCTCATAGCAAGTTCTTAAGGACTCAATGCATAGGTGTAAGGCTACTACACCCTCTTCTCTCTCCCTGACCACTAACCAACTAACAACTAACCCACTGTCCTGGACAGACAGCCCAGATAGCTGAGGTGTGTACCCAAGACAGCACGCTTGAACCTTAATTGGATATAAGCACGAAAATAAGTTGAAATAAATGTGTGCATGTGTGAAATACATATGTATAAGTAAACACTGTTTTTTTGTTTGTTTAATGACACCACTAGAGCACATTGATTCATTGGATGTCAAACATTTGGTAATTCTGACATAGTCTTAGAGAGGGTAGTTTTCCTTTAATATGTTATATTACATTACACATATGTTGGCTAATGTATATTTCAGCTACGTAAACACCTTCTCATGTAGACATGACAATTCAATATGAATGTGATGGCTTAATCTATTATTTAACTGATCAGGGTAGATTTTCTTTTCATGTGTGAACGTTTTTTTTTTTTTTTTGTGTTTTTTTGTGTTTTTTTGTGTAACAAGATGTCAATAATCTTACTGCATATTTACTATCCATGTCAGGAGTGATTTTCAGAAAAACAGACACTTAACATTTCAAAAGGGTGGATTTTATGATACTTAACTACTGAGGGTATATGGACATCATCCACCGAGGGTAGTTTTCCTTTATTATGTTATATTACATTACACATATGTTGGTTAATGTATATTTCAGCTACGTAAACACCGTTTAATGTAGACATGACAATTCAATATGAATGTGATGGCTTAATCTATTATTTAACTGATCAGGGTAGATTTTCTTTTGATGTGTGAAAGTTTGATTTTTTTTTTTAACGAAACCAGAGTGGCACCCAGAGGCATCAATGGCTTCACTATGAGAGCTGACTGATTTCTTCATGTGCACTTGCAAATTTAGGGCTCATTAATAGGAGATGGTATAAATTGCATCATGCATACTACACCACGCACAACACTACCAAATATCTTACATTAATGTTACAAAGCATTTTATATCTGTCAATCCATTCAACTGATTGGGTTCTTTCTCGTTTCAACCAGTGCACCACAACTGGTCAAAGTCCATGGTATGTGCTTTCCTGTCTGTGGGAAAGTGCATATAAAATATCCCTTTCTGCATTAAGAAAAATGTAGCGGGTTTCCTTTGATGACTATATATGAGTCAGAATTACCAAATGTTTGACATCCAGTAGCCTATGATTCATTAATCAGTGTGCTCTAGTGGTGTCGTTAAACAAAACAAACTTCTTCTTTATATCTGTCAAATTATTTTATTATTATTAATTGATTATCTTAAACCCACGCATTTTTTTAATGACTGTGTTCATCATTTTACAAATATACAGTGGCACTTATTTTTAACAGTTCCATCTCCTTAGGTACATTGCCTGTATTGGTTGGCATCTTGAAATAATTAAAATTAACTTGTATAGAAGACCTGAACTACTTTCATTGTATTCCATGACCCCTAAAACCATGGGTTAGATGCAAGAATTACATTTTAGTACCGAATAATAAGGAAGTTATTGTAATTTTCTCAATTTGGACCACCATATTACATGGCCCATTTAGTTAAATCAGAATTTTGATAGCACCATTGCCCTCCTTGGCTCCTACAACCATAGGGTAAATGCAGTAATTTTTGTTTATCTGTCAATTTATAAGCAAGCTATAGCAATTTCCCTGATTTGGCCACCATTTTGTCCGCCATCTTGGATTTTTCTTCAAGGGTATTCACATTTTTTTTTATTATAATAATAATAATAAAAAATAAAAAATAAAACAATTCTTATAATATGGAAATCTACCCTGATCATTTAGATAATGGATTAATCCATCATATACTTATTTAGTTGTTAGTGTCTATATAAGAAGGTGTTTATTTAGCTGAAATATATATTAGCTAACAGACAAGTAAATTAATATATACCATATTTTGGGAAAAGTATCCCCGGTGGATGATCTTGTAACCCCGGTAGTTAGGTACTATAAAATCCACCCTATTGAAATCTTAAGTGTCTCATTTTCCTAGAACTATCCCTAGCACTGATAGTAAACATACAGTGAGATTATTCGCATATATATATATTTTTTTTTAATTAAAAAAAATAAAATAATAATAATAGTAATTTAATTATTATAATTTGGAAATCTAGCCGTATCATTTGGATATTGGATTAATCCACCATATGCATATTTAATTATTAGTGTCTACATAAGAAGGTGTTTACTTAGATAAAATATACAATAACTAACAAAGAAAGGAAATATTTTATTTAACGATGCACTCAACACATTTTATTTATGGTTATATGGCATCAGACATATGGTTAAGGACCACACAGATATATAGAGAGAGGAAACCCACTGTCGCCACTTCATGGGCTACTCTTTTCAATTAGCAGTAAGGGATCTTTTATATGTACCATCCCACAGACAGGGTAGTACATACCACAACCTTTGATATGCCAGTCGTGCTGGAACGAGAAATCAATAGCTAACAAATACATAAATTAATATACCATATTAAGAAAAAAGTAGGCCTACACTCGGTGGATGATATTGTACCCTATTGAAATCTTAAGTGTCTCAATTTCCTAAAACTATGCCTAGCACTGATAGTAAACATACAGTAAGGTTATTCACATATATTTAAAAAAATAATAATAATAATAATAAAAATAATAATAATAATAATTTCTTATAATTTGGAAACCTACCCTGATCATTTAGATAATGGATTAATCCATCATATACTTATTTAGTTGTTAGTGTCTATATAAGAAGGTGTTTACTTAGCTGAAATATATATTAGCTAACAAACAAGTAAATTAATATACCGGGTATACCATATTTTGGGAAAAGTATCCTCAGTGGATGATCTTGTAACCCCGGTAGTTAGGTACTATAAAATCCACCCTATTGAAATCTTAAGTGTCTCATTTTCCTAGAACTATACCTAGCACTGATAGTAAACATACAGTGAGATTATTCGCATATGTATAAACAAAAAATTTAATTAAAAAAAAAAAAATAATAATAATAGTAATTTAATTATTATAATTTGGAAATCTAGCCGTATCATTTGGATATTGGATTAATCCACCATATACATATTTAATTATTAGTGTCTACATAAGAAGGTGTTTACTTAGATAAAATATATAATAACTAACCAAGAAAGGAAATATTTTATTTAACGATGCACTCAACACATTTTATTTATGGTTATATGGCATCAGACATATGGTTAAGGACCACACAGATATAGAGAGAGAGGAAACCCACTGTCGCCACTTCATGGGCTACTCTTTTCAATTAGCAGCAAGGGATCTTTTATATGTACCATCCCACAGACATGGTAGTACATACCACAAATTTTGATATGCAAGTCGTGCTGGAACGAGAAATCAATAGCTAACAAATACATAAATTAATATACCATATTAAGGAAAACGTAGGTATACACTCGGTGGATGATATTGTACCCTATTGAAATATTATGTGTCTCAATTTCCTAAAACTATCCCTAGCACTGATAGTAAACATATAGTAAGGTTATTCACATACATTTAAAAAATAATAATAATAATAATAATAAAAATAATAATAATAATAATAATTTCTTATAATTTGGAAACCTACCCTGATCATTTAAATAATGGATTAATCCATCATATACATATTTAATTATTAGTGTTTATATAAGAAGGTCTTTACTTAGCTGAAATATATATTAGCTAACAAATAAGTAAACTAATATACCATATTTTGGGAAAAGTACCTTCGGTAGATGATCTTGTACCCTCGGTAGTTCAGTACCATAAAATCCACCCTATTGAAATCTTAAGTGTCTCATTTTCCTAGAAATATCCCTAGTACTGATAGTAAACATAAAGTATGTTTATTCACAAATATAAAAAAAATAATAATAATAAAAATAGAAAAAAATAATAACTTGATATAATTTGAAAATCTACCCATATTAGTTAGATAATGGATATACATATTTAATTATTAGTGTCTACATAAAGTGTTTACTTATCTGAAATATACAATAGCTAACAAATACATAAATTAATATACCATATTAAGGAAAAAGAAAGAAAGAAAGACATTTTTTATTTAACGACGCACTCAACATATTTTATTTACGGTTATATGGCGTCAGACATATGGTTAAGGACCACACACATTTTGAGAGGATCTTTTATTTGCGCTTCCCACAGGCAGGATAGCACAAACCATGACCTTTGTTGAACCAGTTATGGATCACTGGTCGGTGCAAGTGGTTTACACCTACCCACTGAGCCTTGCGGAGCACTCACTCAGGGTTTGGAGTCGGTATCTGGATTAAAAATCCCATGCCTCGACTGGGATCCTAACCCAGTACCTACCAGCCTGTAGACCGATGGCCTACCACGACGCCACCGAGGCCGGTCTAAGGAAAAAGTACCCTCAGTGGATGATCTTGTACTGTTGGTGGTTAAGGTACTCTAAAATACAGCCTATTAAATTCTTAAGTGTTTCATTTTCCTACAACTATTCCTAGCATGGATAGGAAATATAGAGTAAGGTTATTCACATACCCGGTATATTTTTACAAAAATAAATGAAGGAAGGAAATGTTTTATTTAACGATGCACTCAACACATTTTTATTTCTGGCTATATGGTGTCAGACAGGAAGGGATCTTTTATATGCACCATCCCACAGACAGGATAGTACATACCACGGCCTTTGTTACACCAGTTGCGGAGCACTGGCTAGAACGAGAAATAGCCCAATGGGTCCGACAGGGATTGATCCCAGACTTACCTCACATCAAGCGAATGCTTAATCTACTTGGCTATATCCCGCCCCACTTTTAAAAAAATAGAAAATGAAAATTACAAATAACAAATTGTAAATATACCCTGATCATTTAGATAATGGATTAATCCATCATATTCATATTTAATTTTCAGTGTCTGCATAAGAAGGCATTTATTTAGCTGATATTAACATTACATATAAAATGGAAAATCTACCCTAATAAAATTGAAATCTGAAGTTTCTCAGTTTTGCAAAATCTACCCTAGCATATATAGTACATGTGCAGCTTTGGTGCAATCTAAAGCCCTGACATTAGCCAAATATCATGTACCACATTGTTAGGTCAGTTGTTCGGTCAATTTAACCTCACCGTACCTGTAGGTGGTAGATTATGAATTAACGCACGATTATATATTCATTTTTACATATACTGTATATATATTCATGTTTACATATCTGATACAGATGTTAACACCCCCCCCCCCCCCAAAAAAAAAAAAAAAAAAAAAAAACCCACCCAAACTATGCGATATATTATATTATTCACGTATTATTAATATTGTGTCACGTTTACAAACGATTAACTTTACAGCGTTGTTTGTAGTCCGATACATCTGTCATAAACTCACTGTTACTCAGTTGCCGAGTTGACGGCAGGTGTATCGGACTACGTAGGTACGTCAAAACATCGGAAGTACAGATTAGAAGAAAAAAACACACTGAAAAACGCTCAGTTATAAAACTGATTTGTATTACTTAATATTTTATTAAATGCTCGTTACAATAACACAGATCTATATTTGACATAATTTACTAGGGAATTAGGCCTATTCGTTCATATTTATGTTTATTTCCCGCAGAAACATATCAGACTCGTTTATGACATGGGGCGTGGCTTACGAAAAAGGGCGTAGCTTAAAATCGCATGTCGCGAGATGTTACATCCTGGTGGCTACGATTAAATATTTCCCCAGGCAGGCAGTCAGGCAGGCAGTCAGAGAGAGAGAGAGAGAGAGAGAGAGAGAGAGAGAGAGAGAGAGAGAGAGAGAGAGAGAGAGAGAGAGAGAGAGAGAGAGAGAGAGATAGATAGATAGATAGTAGAGTTGGCAGACAGACAAACAGACATACAGACGAACATATAGACAGAAATACGGAAGCTTAATAACCTTAATAAGATTGTGTATCATAATTTTTCCAGTTAGAAATCATTACTCGTTCATTGTGATGATTTCGACAATTGTATTTTCAGTTTTACTCTTTCCTTGAATGAATGTAACTCCTGTCTGAAGATTATAATAAATGGTGAAACAACGACCTTCTTGTATCAGAAACTTCGAAGGAGTTCTGAATTCAAGGGCCAGTTGAACAGTTTTGAAATCAAGATTTCCGTCGGATTGAAACACTTTCTGGTAGATTTATTCAATATAGCTAAGAATTCTCACCGCCAAATATTTTAAGCAGTATAGGATAATGATGTATGCATATATAGCTGTGAAGTGTGGGGCTTCAGTAAAGCTCATAAACTTTGTTTTGTTTATTGACATCATTAGAACACATTGATTTGTTAATGATCAGCTATTGGATGCCAAACATTTGGTAATTGATATATAGTATTAGTGAGGAAACCCTCTACATTTTCCCATTAGTAGCAAGGGATCGTTTATATGCACCATCCCGCAGGCAGAATAGTAATTTATATACCACGACCTTTCATATACCAGTCGTGGTGCATTGATTGAATGCGAAAAATAGCCCAATGGGCCGACGGGGATCACCTTGCTCTAGTGGTGTCGTTAAACAAAACAAACTTCTTCAGTCAGAAACATGGATTGATACGTGTGCCGAATTTACGAAGTCTGTTTTTGTTTTTGTTTTGTTTTAAAGCAGGGGATTAAGCACTGTAACTAGGCCTATATGTCGTTATACACGTTCACGTTGAAACAAAACACACACACACACACATACACACACACGCATGCACGCGCACACATCACACACACACATATACACACACACATACACACTACACACACACACCACATACACATACACACACCACACACACCATACATACACCACACACACACACACATACACATACACACACGGAGACACACGGACACACACCACACACACATACACACACATACAAAAAAACACAACATACTTTGTAAATTCGGGGCCCTAATTTCTGTATAACTAAACAATGTTTTTATTATTATTGTTTTAGATTACCGTGAGAGGCAAAACTATGAAGATGGAACACGAAATGCAGTTTTCCCAGCTTTCTACACAAACAACGTATGTGGCTATCACGGGTTATGCCTACACCGAGAGTCTTAAACTTGTATACTAAATTATTACAGTTTGTAACCATTGTAGTTATGTAGTCATCAAAAACTACATATTGGTATTAGTCCCCTTCCGGTCCAACCGGAGGGGACTATAAGTTTCATCTACGTCCGTCCGTCTGTCTATCCGTCTGTCTGTCCCACATATGTTTTCTGGATGTTATTTGCAGAACACTTTAAGATATTGAGCTGAAATGTTGTGTGTGATTTCATCATATACTGTTACAGATCAAGTTTGACTTGCATGGCGATTTACCCATTTTTTTATCTAATTATGGCCCTTGAAATTAAGAGATGTTAAAATTTGTTTTCCGGACTTTTTTTCCAGAAGAAACTTAGATATTGAGCTGAAATTGTGTGTATACGTTCATCACGTACAGTTACAGATCACGTTTGACGTTCATGGCGATTTACCCATTTTTAATGTAGTTATGGTCCTTGAACTTAGGAGATACGAGATTGTTGGTCCCGGTAGGGGACATGTATTGCTTTAGTAGTACTCTCAAAATACTTGTTAAATATAATATGTTCTGATTTATAATACCAGTGTCTGCATATCATTTCAAACAGTTCAACTTATCTTCGTGCTTGTATCCAATTAACGCCCAAGCATGCTCTCTTGGACTTACGCGCGCACGCACACACACACACACACATGCATATACATATACTTATCAATTAATGACCAATAATTGTTGTATTTCATAATACAATCCATAAACTCGTACATTTCTGCTTTACTTATCAGAATTGAAATACGCTAATTCTTATAACGTCTGCAAAATGCGTCCTAACTCGTGAGATTTAATGACGTCACATAATTCTATGGCGCCATATGAAAAGCAGATGGATGTACTATAGTACTAACAAAAACATATTAATAATAAATAAATAATAATAATAATAATAATAATAATAATGAATAATAAATAAATAAATAAATAAATAAATAAATAAAAATAACAGTTACAAATTATCAGATGCTGAGGTAGATTAACTGAAAGAGAAACTAACTACGGACAGTACACAAACTAACAACAAGGCTTGAACTTAATAATTTTTCACTGATTGCAATTTTGAGGCTGCTTACATAAATTTTGTAAAAAAAAAAGAGTTAATTTTACCGCAAATAAATATGACTAAAAGGTTATTTTGCTGTATTTAGTCACATTTCAAATGCTGAAAATTACGAGGGGCAATAAAACTCAAAATACATGTTTTATTATAGGCTACTAGTAAAGCTGAGACAACTCCCGGATCCCCCTCTAAATTTATGTAATGTTTCTGTAACAACCACTCCCACCCACCCCACCCCACCGTGACGTGATTTTACCAACATTATAACACATGCAATAATAATAATAATAATAATAATACACAATTATTATTATTACTACTACTACGACGACGACGACTACTACTACTACTACTACTACTACTACTACTACTACTACTACTACTACTACTTGTATGGGAATGGTATGTAGCATCGGGTTACAATCGATAAAATTCTATAGTAAATGAGTAATGCATGCATAACAATAATATACAATATAATAGCATATGTCATGTATCAATGTTGTCTGTTCTATGCGTGGTAGCAGTGTTCAAATACTTACACAATTTAATTAGCTGTTTTGAGTTGTCGCTGGACAGTAGTTGCGTTAATTTAAATGTTGATGGTTTATTATAATAAAAAGGTTTAATATATTTATCTCTTATGTTATTGTAAAAAGGACACACTAGAACAAAGTGATATTCGTCTTCTATTACATTCATATTGCACACACGACAAATTCTATTATTCCTGTCAATATTGGTGTATTTGCCCGTTTCTATAAAGAGATTATGGGAAGATAATCTATATTTACTCAAAATATGTTTGTAAGTCAAGGCAATAGGTTTCTGAAGATAAGGTTGAAATTATTAACAACGAATTTGTATAACAGACATTTTGGAGAATTGTTGAATACAGCATACATAGATACGTTTCTGTTGATACCGTACCGCAATATGTGTGCAGACGACAGTAATTAAGTAATTAATTTGTTTGCAAACGATAGTAAAATAAATAACTGAAAATGTAGTATTGTTGCAGATGGGTTTTCTGTAGAAAATAATAAACATGTTCTAGTTTTCAGTATTTAGTTTGTAAATAGAAATAGGAAGAGAAATAATAATGTTGATTGTAGTACACAGAACAGGACCCATATTCACAAAAAGGTGTAAATTTACGTCTACGACTAGCACTTAAGTCTGCCGTAGATTTACGTTTACGTGCAAGAAGCACCTTATTCTCAAAGACGGTCGTAAATGTAAACGTAACTTAGTTGGACGTAAATCCACGATTTAACACTCACCGGAGAAATTTAAAAAACAAACATTAGAAACGATGGCTACTGGGTAAATAACAAATGCGCAAAACGCAATTTCGTTTGTCTTCTGCCAATAATAACATGGCGAACGGCTAACCATGACATTTTGGTATTGGTGAGGATCTGCGTTTTGGTACGAACTTGAGGATATTTCTTAAAAAGGAAAAGATAAATCAGGAGAAATTGGCCGAGTCGAAAACATCCGTTTGATCACCAACAAAAATATGTTAAATCCGTGGGCCTTCGCCATTGCAAACTGCTTCAATTATTGGAAATGCTGCCAGTTTTCGTAAATAATAGTAAATAACGGCGATCGTGCTTGATTTATTACATGTACACGAGTTACGTGCAGCGTTAGTTGTAACCGGAGGCACTCTTATATTTACGTCCAACTTTACACGAATCTTATGTTTTAGTTGTTTCGTGAATAGCTCTTCAGTCGTAGATTTACGTTTACGTGTAAAACTAGGTTTACGATGTTTTGTGAATATGGGTCCAGGTAGGTCTAACCGAGTGGTGGATATTGTATAGCTTCAAGGAAATTTGCTTAACTTTATGTTGTGTATAACATGTATGTTATAAATATATGTGATACTTGCATATTATATCGATATATAGGACTGCTCCCTATTTTTGTTTTGTCAATGTGTATCAAAGTACAGATGATATCCTCAAGTATCTCTGTTAGATGACGATGAGTGGGACCTAGCCCAGTGGTTTGTATTTTTAGAAATAACAACCTAAGAATATTGGTCGAGATAGTTATAGTGTGGGAGCCAAGTGAGATTTAATTGTTGCGAGAGTTCCAAAAGGTTTGAGGTGGTTGAGATGTAGAGGGACCCCAACTGACCACAGAAACCCAATTCTTAAGTAAATATAGTGCGGGAGTAAATAGGGGGTGCTACTGAAATTACCCCCAAAGTGGGATTTAATTGTTGTGAAAATTCCATCCAAAATTCCTTTGCTAGTTATTAGAGGACATCTCACTGAGCCCAAATCCACTACTTAAGAAAAAATATTTTACGGGAAAGGCTACTTAAGAAAGACTCTAATTAGTGCTAATTATGGATTTAATTGTTGTGAAAGTTCCATCCTTGGAACCAGATGTAAAATGTAGCGAATGCTCACCCGATTCATAATTACCAATTTAAGAAAGAAATATTGCGGGAAAGTGCACTTAAGAAGAAGTCAAATGCTAATTAGTGCTAATTAGGGATTTAATTGTTGTAAAAGTTTCATCCGAAATTCCTTTGCTGTTTGGTAGAGGACATGCCACTGAGCCCAAATCCACTACTTAAGAAAAAAATATTTTGCGGGAAAGGCTACTTAAGAAAGACTCTAATTAGTGCTAATTATGGATTTAATTGTTGTGAAAGTTCCATCCTTGGAACCAGATGTAAAATGTAGCGTATGCTCACCCAATTCAGAATTACCAATGTAAGAAGAAAAAAATATTGCGGGAAAGATAAGATATGGAGGTAATTTCATCATTTCGTAACTGTATTATGAAGCATGTCGTATGGTATGCTGATGCCAACATAATACGCATTAGTTAAAAACATGCAATTGTATATAGGTCATTAGCCATTTTTGCACTATGCCTTTGACCGATCAAACTGATCTTTTTAATGATGGATTGATCTTATCTAGAGAGCTTTCTTTTCAATAACCGGAACCGCCGCTTATCGAAGATGGCCACTATTGCCAGCCATATTGACTATGGTTTCCTATGGATTATTCAAGAATGCTGACCCATCAGCTTTAATGTTTTGTGGTTGATTGCTTTCAACTAGACGGATGGCGATTTCGATAGAGCCACCACTCACAAAAGATGGCCACCACATGTCAGCCATATTGAATTTGATTTCCACTGGATAACTCAGGACTGCTTTAACTGATTGACCTGAACGTTTTGTTGTGGATTATACTCAACTCCGGAAAAGTTACTTTTGCTAATCTGCATGTATTCCCCCTCATCTAAAATTTCCACAGCATAGAGTAGGGGCATATATAGCTAAAATAGGTCCCGTGGAAATGTCATGTTAATTTTTGGAAGCAATACTATTTATAATCACTATTGTATACAAATTCAGAAAAAAATATGGTTCCAGTTTTTCTGATGAACATCAAGGTCATTCTGAGGTCACCAAAGGTCACCACTATAAATCTGTTCAAGGCACTAAGTAAAATAAGGTGTCACTATATAGTCTTTAAAATATTGACATGTAACATGTTAAAAGAAAGGAAACCATGTACTACACTAAAACATGCATACATATTTGTTTTGTTGTTGTTGATATAGTAATTTGAAGGTGTGTGTGTGTGTGTGTGCGTGTGCGTGTGTGTGTGTGTGTGTGTGTGTGTGAAATATTCTAACTACCGGTACTAGATGTTATATTTGATCAAATTCACCACAAAGTTTGCACAGTTTCTGTTAAAAAAGGGATATTTAGTGTCTGTCTAAAAGGGTCCGTTCAGTGTAACTCAAAAGTAGGGGGTGCACACACCTGTCAGCTAGTGTGTACAATGTGGGCATTGACTAAAGCGCAAGTACGTTTGCTGATTGGTTTTTCAGACTACTAATTGGAGACCATCCATAAAGTTGTGTTTTTTTCAAAATCAGTGATTTTTTATCACCCCTGCTCCATGTACACCTCTTGTATATTTGATCATTACTCACCCCTCACCCCTACACACACACATACCCACACACCACCCCCACCACCCGCGTGTTCAGGTGTAAATTGATCTTCGACGCTGAAAAGTACATCGTACACAATTAGGAGCATGGACTGCATCCATCTGACACCAATAAAATAATACATTTTGGCGTATGTACCCCTACCCATGTAATGCCCGATCCCCCCCCCCCCCCTCCCCCGGGCAAATGTACTTTATACATGGCCCCTTGTTGCAAGACAAAATATACTAAAGATTTGTTTTTTAAAGAGTTAATAACAAATAGTTTTCGATCATAAAAGTGGTTACACACCTTGTACCGTCAGGATCTGCTTGTGTAACATACTGACATGTCTCTGCATAATAGAAAAGCCTTGAAACATTTCAACACCATTTCTTGCAGCGATAATAAAAGTTTTCAATCATGAAAGTGGTTACACACCTTGTACCGCCAGGATCTGCTTGTGTAACATAGTGACATGTCTCTGCATAATAGAAAAGCCTTGAAACATTTCAACACCATTTCTTGCAGCGACATAAATGTAATTTTTGACATGCATTAATGGCCTCCAGTAGAATTGTCCACACTGACTTCTACCTCTCCTTGGGGGCAGGATCTAACTCAGTAAGTAGAGCGTTCACCTGAGATGCTTGAGTCAAAGGATTGAATTCCTTAGGTGAACCCAAGGTCTGATTGGTTTTTCCTGCCTTAGCCAGTGCCCCGCGCCTGGTACCCAAAACGAAAACTTATAGCAGTTTCCTCATAGATTATATGACCAAATGTTTGACATCCACTAGCCAGTCATTGAAGAAAACAAACTTTCTAGCTCTATGTTACTCCAACGCAGAACCAAGAAAACTGTCCATTGTGTGTATTTGGATTTTAGAATGTCATTCACTGAC
Organism: Gigantopelta aegis; assembly: GCF_016097555.1. Lineage (NCBI taxonomy): Eukaryota > Metazoa > Mollusca > Gastropoda > Neomphalida > Peltospiridae > Gigantopelta > Gigantopelta aegis. The sequence goes on from NC_054711.1 coordinate 20,624,339, forward strand.
AGAATCGCCTACTTAAAGCAAAATGTGTCTGTACTTGACAAGAAATGTAATAAAGCCTGGAACAGTCTTCCTTCAAGAAGATGCTGTTTTTTGGATTTATTATAAACTAGAAGTCATTTGAAGAAAAGATTATTCATCTTGAAACGATCTAAAAAAAAAAACCAAGCCATTCCTTCATAAATATACCACATTTGTCATTGCCCATCTTAATAAGTCTCATCTATTTGCTGCTTTCTTTAAATATATTTTCCATATGTCCCAATCTGATATTTCTTAGAAATGTCTTCTGCGTGTATTTGGTCTATTCGTGGTGTCTGAGATATTTCAACTTTTGACCGATCTTCATAGATGACTCCAGCTCTACTACCACCTTTCATAGAAGCATTATTCTCCTCATGTTCCTGGTCAATAGCAACAGCAGAGGCTGAAAAACAAAATTGGAACAGGGTTCATGATTCAGCTCTATGAAGTATAAATCATACATGTCTGCTACTGTAGGAGGGTGGGGATGCGTCACATTAGTGGCTTTTGGGAAAGGAGTCTGTCGATCCTGAAGAGGCAACTCCAGCCTATATATACTAGGACATCCTCTAATGCACTACCATCAAGAATATAGATCTGCTACCACTTTGAGTGCTGCTATCTTCATATGAAGGCGTCCGAGAAACATAATTAAGTGATATTCACTATGATTTAACAGACATATACATTCAATACGTTTGTCATTGGCATACAAAGGGTGGTCCAGGATAATTATCAATATTTGGTTGGGATTCAGAATGCGAACTTCCATTTTCACTACACACATTGAGTAATGAATATGGCAGCGTTACAAAAAACAGGAATACAAGAGAAATGATAGGCACGTTCCTCTCAGGCTGATAGTTTCGTGGAATATAGCCAAAAATGATATCATCTTTGTCAAAACCATACCATTCAAATATTATTCCTGGTACATTGACTCAAATGACCTACGAGGTTCATGCCTGCAATATGTTCATTGGGCATATGTTGTACTAACCAGTGTAATATGAATCATGCGATGTTCGCAACATAATTAAATATGTATGTCACTACTTTCAACTCTTGAAGAAAAATTAAGCACTCTTGAGGCCAAAGTTTTCCAAATGCAGCTAGAGAACGATGAGTGGAAGAAAGATAACGTAAAGTTGAAAAAAGAAAATGCAGAATTAAAAGAACAAGTAAAAGGCGCAAACATAACAGCCGGCATAGCACTGATCAAAACCAACACTTTGGAGCAATACACCAGAAAGGATAGCATCCGATTGTTTGGTATAAAAGATGAATATAAAGAAGAAAACGTGACGGGAACAATGAAAAAAAACACTATCAGCGTTTTGGAGAAGATCGATATGAAAGTTACTGCCAAAGACATCAGTACTGCTCACAGATTAGGACCCTACAATGTATCAAGATGCAGACCCATTATTGCACAGTTCATGGCCAGAACCCATAAACTAGAAGCATTAAAAAACAGAAGAAAACTCAAAGGTAGAGGGATTGGGTTGAGCTAAGACTTAACTAAGGAAAATTATGTAAAGCTGATGAAAGTAAAAGCTCATGAAAATGTGGAAAGTGTTTGGACAAAAGATGAAGTGGTGTTCGCCAAATTAAAGTCTGAAGACAGAATAATACAAATAGTGAATATAGATGACTGTTTGACACACAGGCCAACAAATGCCTAACATGAAAAACAGCAAACACTGATAAGTTACATATGTTTATGGGTTGGGTTTTTTTTTACATATATACAGACTGTAAAACACACTTAATAGGATTTGTACTGTTATTATTATTATATTGTCATCATCATCATCATCATCATCATCATCACCACCACCACCACCACCACCACCACCACTATAACTATTATTATTATTATTATTATTATTATTATATTATTATGACTATTACTATTATTTATTTATTTATGTATTTATTTATTTATTTATTTATCTACTTATTTATTGCTAGTATCTTGCTACTATTAGTGGTAATACAAATATTAATTAGTCAATTAAATTATTAATTGGTAGGTTAATTAATTTATTGGTCACTTATTGATCTAGTATATCGTCTGACTGTTGCATGATCGGTCTTAGATCGGCTCCCGCTGTTGGACCTCTTGAGTGTTTTCTCATAAGAATATTTCTGATGCTTATGTAGCCTACAATAAAATATGTTGATAATTGATTAGGGGACTGTCCGAAAAGTGCTGCTGTTGCAAAACGGTTTTTGTTTCTTTGTAAATAGCCACTTATGGGGTTGTGCTTTATTATTTTATCTCACTGGTCTGTCTTTGTCACAGTGTTTATGGTGGCTCAAACTTGTTTTATATTTATGTAAAATCGAATCCTATTAGATACGAAGCTAAGTATGAGCTACTATAGACTTTGAGATGATTAGAAGGTGCTTGGTGTACAAGCGGTTATATTTAATTGAAAAGTGTAGTTAATGTACAAAATCTGTCAATCAATTTTATATTTCATGCCACGGCAACACACTATGACAGTTCCTTTAATGGCTAATTATATAACCATGATGTGTCGATTATTGTATATATGTTGATTCAGTATATGTGCATATACAGACACTAATTTACAACACTAATTGAACATGTCATTTCCAAACAAGCTGGATTAAGGAAACATGAAATAATGTTAACATTAACATGGCTTGTTTTAATATTATGGCATTAAACTGTCAGGGACTAGCAGACCGTGAGAAACGAAACGATGTACTTAATTATCTAAAATGTAAACATTTTGATATTTATTGCCTCCAAGATACACATTTTGCACATGAATTAGAACCCGATATTCAAACCCAATGGGGGTATAAATGTATATTTAACTCATTTACTAGTAGCTCCAGAGGGGTTGTAGTTATGCTAAGCAATACCTTTGAATACAATTTGCACAAAAGCAAATTTGATAACTCAGGTAATTTTATTGCTTTAGATATTACCATAAAAGGAAAGCGAATAACTCTTATAAATATATACGGTCCAAATAATGATAATCCACAATTTTTCTTAAATATTCTCAAATGTATTGAAGAGTTTGAAAACGACCAATATTTAATATATGGTGATTTTAATCTAGTATTAAATCAAGATTTCGACACCAAAAACTATTTACATATTAACTATCCTAAAGCTCAAAAAACTATCTTGGAATATATTGAAACTTTCAGGGGATTATATCCAGTACTAGAACGATATACATGGAGAAAATCAAATCCATTAAAACTAGCTAGATTAGATATGTTTTTACTCTCTAATAATTTAATGTCATATGTTCAAAATGTTCACTATTGAAAGTGGTAAAGGATTGTGGAAATTCACTAATTCATTACTGTCTGATAGAGAATACATAAAAATTATAAAACAAACTATAAATAAGATAACAACCCAATATGATGTTTTAGTCTACAAATCAGAAAATAGTATGACCCTCCCGAAAGATGAAATTCAGTTTACAATAGATGATCAACTTTTTCTCGAAACACTATTAATGGAAATTCGAGGGAAAACGATTTCATACTCGGCATTTAAGAAAAAAAAAATAATGAATTAGAAAAAAAAGCTATGTCAGGATATAAAAGAACTGGAAGAAAATGATTCCATGAATCAAAAACTGTTAGAAGAAAAAAAAATGAATTAGAGGAACTTAGGAGACTAAACCTTAAAGGTCATTTTATTCGAGCGAGGGCCAAATGGATAGAAGACTGTGAAAAGCCAACAAAATATGTTTGCAATATGGAGTCTATAAACTATCATAATAAATTAATTTCAAGATTAGAACTAAATAATGGAAAGGTAATTCCAGACCAAAAATACATTTTAATTGTGACTAAACAGTTGTATGAACATTTGTATTCTGCACTGTATGATCAAAATGACAATGATAGTATAGAGAAACTAATTAATTATAGTTAACTAATGAAGAAGTACAATCTCTAGAAGGGGAAATAAATTATACAGAAGTTCTAAATTATTTTAAAAGTATGAAAAATGACAAAAGCCCTGGTTCAGAAGGGTTCACTACAGAATTTTTCAGACAGACTTAGGACACTACATAGTCCGATAGATAAATTATAGCTATTTTATTAAGGAAATGTCCAATACCCAAAAATATAAAACACCAATATCATTGCTAAACTGTATATATAAAATGGCTACTGGTTGTATTGCTAACAGAATTCAAACAGTGCTAGATATACTAATAGACAAAGATCAAACTGGTTTTATTAAAGGCAGATATATTGGGGGAAATATTCGTATTGTATATTATGTAATGAAGTACACCGAAATACATGAAATACCTGGTCTTTTAGTACTTGTAGATTTTGAAAAAGCGTTTGGCTCATTATCTTGGACTTTTATTAATAAAGCATTAGATATATTTCATTTTAAATCATCTATAAAATGTTGGATAGAAACCTTTTACAAAAATGCAATGTCCAGAGTGCTACAAAATGGCTTTCTTTCAGAAGCATTTGGGCTACAAAGGGGGTGCTGAAATTTTAAGTATTTTAGTGAGAAATAACAAAAGTATTAAAGGTATCACCATTGATGGCACTGAATATTTAATATCACAATATGCTGATGACACCACTTTCATTCTTGATGGATCTTCTGAGTCTCTGAACAATACAATGAGAGTATTTGATTATTACGCTGTAATTTCAGGCCTAAAAATTAACTATAATTATTAAGTCTCAAGCCATTTGGATAGGAAGGAAAAATATTCTAAAGATGTCTATCACCATACTCGCTGCAAGTTAGACTGGGGTTTAAACCAATTTAGTTTGCTTGGTATAAATTTTACTTTAAATTTAAATGATATAATAGAATATAATTTTGATTCTAAAATCAAACAAATTAAGAATCTGATTAAAATTTTGTCATTCAGGACGCTTACAGTATTGGGTAGGGTAACAATTCTTAAAACATTAATAATACTCAAAATCACTTATCTCCTAATATCATTACCAAATCCACCAAAACGAACTATAGAAGATTTAAACAAAATGTTTTTCAAATTTATTTGGCAAAATAAGCCAGAAAAAAATAAACGAGAAATATTAACCCAAGAGTGTAAATACGGTGGTATAAAAATGCCAAATATATATCATGTTATAACTTCTTTGAAATTAACCTGGATGAGAATACTTTTTTTCTAAATGATACAAAGTGGGTTAATGTATTTAATTCTACAACAGGTCTAGCTACAAATATCGTATCATCCATGGAGATTATTTCATTACACTAAAATGTGAAAAAATTCTAAATACATTTTGGAAATATGTACTAATTATTTGGGTTTTAATACAGCAAAACTAAATATTGAAAATAATGAAGATGTACAAGGATTAAATATCTGGTATAATACTAAAATATTGAAACATAATAAACCATTTTTGTATACCAGTTATTTAAAGAAAGGGGTTGTTTTTATAAATGACTTATTAGATGAAAGTGGAAAGATTTTAGATTTTCAGTCTTTTAAATACAGATATAATCTCAAATCATTATTATACCAAAGTCACAAACAAAATATGCATCCAAAGGTTTAATGTTTGATTATCATATGTGGGAAAAGTGTTATTCATATATGTAAATCTGTGTTATTAAGTGTGTAAATAGCAATAAATAATCGTATGTTCAATTCTGACACCTACACTGGCTTCCATGGCAGCCAAAGTGGCCATTTTGAAAATGGCTGCCACAACAATCATCGAATAAATCTCCAACGTTCCTATTTCAAAAATATTTCCTAAGATATGTCCTAAAATGCAAAATAGCATGTTTCTATCATTAAAGACACACATTTGTCCTTGATGGTGATGAATCGGATGATGATGTTAATATTCAGCGAAAACGTTTAGTTGAAATGCACACATAATATTTAAGGGCAGGTAATATAGTATGCTCACAATAATACAAAATGTTGTATATTCCCTTAATTTACCTATGAAATAGAGATATTTTAGGCATATATAAATTGTATACCGAGTAATATAAACTAAATCCGCATAGGTTTTTAGAAGGAAAAATAGAGACTTTTTAAAACTATATTTAATTAAAAATAGCTATTACAATATCAAAAGTTATCAAAAGCTATCCATTGATATACTACATGTCCATGTTCTAAAGGAAAAAACCCACCTTTCACATTGATGCTATAAGTCATTATCTTGTCTTTCCCGCAATATATTTTTCTTAAATTGGTAATTCTGAATCGGGTGAGCATACTCTATATTTAACATTTGGTTCCAAGGATGGAACTTTCACAACCATTAAATCCCTAATTAGCACTAATTAGAGTCTTTCTTAAGTAGCCTTTCCCGCTAAATATGTTTTCTTAAGCAGTGGATTTGGGCTCAGTGACATGTCCTCTACCAGATAGCAAAGGAATTTCGGATGGAACTTTCACAACAATTAAATCCCTAATTAGCACTAATTAGCATTTGACCTCTTCTTAAGTGCACTTTCCCGCAATAGTTTTGTCTTAAATTGGTAATTCTGAATCGGGTGAGCATACTCTACATTTCACATTTGGTTCCAAGGATGGAACTTTCACAACAGTTAAATCCCTAGTTAGCACTAATTAGAGTCGTTCTTAATTAGCCTTTCCCGTAAAATATTTGTTCTTAAGTTGTGAATTTGGGCTCAATGAAATGTCCTCTGATAAGTAGCAAAGGAATTTTGGATGGAACTTTCACAATTAAATCCCATTTTGGGGGTAATTTCAATAGCGCCCCCAATTTACTCCCGCACTATATTTACTTAAGAATTGGGTTTCTGTGGTCAGTTGGGGTCCCTCTACACCTCAACCACCTCAAACCTTTTGGAACTCTCGCAACAATTAAATCTCACTTGACTCCCACACTATAACGATCTCGACCAATATTCTTAGGTTGTTATTTCTAAAAATACAAACCACTGGGCTACGTCCCACTCATCGTGATCTAACAGAAATACTGTTTCTCCTGTCTCCGATATTCTTAGTCTTAGTCTTCTCTTTTGAATTCCAAAATGTTTCTCAAACAGCACTTCAAACTCCTGTAAAATTAAAATATACTTCTGTAAGGGGAAAACCCAACTCATTATTTAGATGTATTTTAATAGTGCTTTTTTATATTAGACATTTTATATTATTTCGTATTTTTAAAAACATGCTGAACATAACGTCTGTTATGTAAAACATGTCTCTCTGATGGTTGGTGTAGCAAATATCGGGGGTCACTGTATGGCAACCTCACTAATACATGGGCACCTACTACAGCGAAACCTCTCAAAACCGGACCCTCTGGAATTCCCCCAAAACCGGACATTTTATAAGGTCCTTTTTTTAAAAAATCGATAGAGAACTTAACCTCTCAAAACCGGATACCTCTTAATACCGGACAATTTTACTTGATCACGAGGGTGTCCAGTTTAGAAGGGTTTCACTGTACTAGACAGAGCAGATAACGGAATTGATGTTTCAAACGGTGATACAAGCATGAAACTTTGCACAGATGATCTCTTTGGCGAGTTCTTCAAATTCAATCAATTAGCAACTTGAAATGTCAATATTGCGATAACGTTTCGAAATGGTCGCCATTTTCCAACCATTGTCCGTTATTGGCATGTATCATAACAACTTTGTCAAATTTGTTGTGCCGTCTCTGTGACTTTTAATGTACTAGTATTTAAAAGCGTGTTGAAAATAATTCTGATATTTGAAATTCTATCATAATTAACTCTTTTTTTTAATTCAAAATGGCTTCCATATTTCCAGCAAACATAGACCCCAGCTACAAGAGAAGAACATAAGCTGGTGTCAATATATGCCGTTCCATAACCAAAACACTTTGTGATCAAACACACACAGATGAAATTATCCCTGGGGCGTTTAAATCCAGTCAATGAACCACTTGGATTTCCAATATGACGGCCATTTTTCACGATGGCCGCCATACTGCCCTACTAATGTTCATTATTAAGATGTATTTTAACAGAGTTTTCTTATTTGAAGGAATTATGTCTTTTGGACTGATTCATGATGGAACTCGTGATATTGGGGCAAAGGATAAAAGATATAGCGGCCTGCTTTAGTTTACACAGTTTGATATGTGAAAATTATAACAAGCAACTGTTGACAACAGATTATGGACTAGAATTAATTTAAAGTCTATCATTCTCCTTTTTTTAAATATCAGTATAGACATTAACCTCACTAAACCGGTTACCTCTTAAAACCGGACATTTTAATTGGTACTCTAGGTGTCCGGTTTAGAGGGACTTCACTGTAGTACAGAATAGCATCGTTATATTAGAAACTACAAACATTAAAATATCAAATGTATTGGCATATCTGCATGTACAACTACAGAACTCTAAAAGGTAAATTAACGATGTGATGGGCAAATTAAGAGAAGAATTAAACAGGATGTTTACAAAGGAAGGTATTGATTGATATCCATGATACGGTAAAGGTATTAACCTCACTGTGGTGCACGGGTGTAACATTCTCTTTGAGAATGGCCAGTACAGCACAAATTGAAATTTTGAGTAAAAGTCAGTATATATCTGTGATATTTGTAATTTTGTACAGTTCTTTACACTGTTTTTATTTAAATCTTGAATTTTTATATTGATCAATAGCCGATGTATTTTTCGTGCTGGCGTGTCGTTAAACATTCATTCATTCATTCATTCATTCATTCTGGTACCAGCTTATGTTTTTCTATTGTAGTTGGTGACTATATTTGCTGGAAATATGGAAGCCATTTTGAATAAAAACGTTAATTCTGATAGTAGTTTAAATATCAGAACTACTTTTAACATGTACATAAAATGTCACCAAGATGGCTAAAATGGGACAATGCTTTGAAAAAATGGCGGCCATTTTGAAAAATTGCCGTCATGTTGACATTTCAAGTTGCTCATTAATTGAATTTGAAGACCTCTCCTACGAGATCATCTGTACACAGTGTTATTTTTGTATCACAATTTGAAACGTCATTTCTGTTATCTGCTCTGCCAATAGTCCTAGCAGTAGGTGCCAATGTTTTGGGGAGTTTGCCGTATACTGACCCCCAATATTTGCCGCTTATACCATCAACGGCCTTTTTTCATATCAGACGTTAGGTTCAGCATGTTTCGAAACCTATAAAATAATATAAAATGACTATTGTCGAAAAACTATTAAAATACATCTCAATAATGAACATTTTTAGGACAGTATGGTGGCCATCTTGAAAAATGGCGCCATTTTTAAAATTCAAGTGGTTCATTGATTGCATGTGACGAACGCCCCACGGAGATCATTTGTGCCGGGGGAGGGAGGGTTCATGTTTCTATCATCATTTGAAAGGTTCTTCCAGTTGTCTGGTCTCACAATAGTGCTATTAGTGGTTGACCCTGTTTTACGGATGGTAGGTGGGGAGCTGCTTCGACCCCCATATTTGGCACACCCACCACCAGGAGCCCGCTTACTAAAACCTGTTTGTTAACATATATGATGAGAAAAACAAAAAACCAGGTCTACATAATGTAGCTCATTCTGAAGCCGATTTATCATGTTCGAATTTGGACACACATTATGCGTATTGTTATATTTTGACTACTAGTCACGAGAGTTGGTGCGACATTTAAAAACATATAACGAGCACCATACATTTGTTTTTACACACCCGTTTGTGAGAACACCATGTGTTATTTTTGATAACACAGTTGTTTACACACGTATGTGTGCTATCAATTTCAAGACATACGACTGGCTGCTTCTAGGTGATGACCAGGTCACATATGGCATACGTCCAATAAATGTTTTCGCTCGTTAGATACATTTTAAGACAACTCGTTGTGAGATAAAATGTATCTTACGGCCACTCGTGTATTATTCTCTATGTAAACGCTGGACATATTCGATTAATTCTGAAAGTAACTGATTTCACTGAATATGCTAGTCATTATAATGCATATATATATATATATATATATATATATATATATATATATAATTATTATTATTATTATTATTATTATTAATTACGCGGGTTTTTGACAGGGCGTAGGCCTACGGGATTGTACGCCCCTCCAAAATCTGTATTTCCTGAGGCGCAGCCGAAGGAAATACAGATTTTGGACGGGGGCACAATCTTGTACGCCCTGTCAAAAACCCGCGTAACACATTTATTACCTTTTAGATCTGTTTTCATAAGTAAACAAACATTACACTAGCACTGAAACTATTAAACAAAATGCACACTCAATTTAACCTTGAGTTTAATAACATAACATAAAATGATAACATCAAATTCTTCAAAATATATTGGATTTTTTTGTTAACAAATAACTATGCAAGGTATTACTGGTTGCATAGTACCAAAGAAGATAGTTCCGTGTCAAAGTTCGAAGTGCACCGTGAAATATTTACGGAGTAAAAGCAGCTGCGGGTGTGATTGGTAGTAAGAAAGAAAGAAATGTTTTATTTAACGACGCACTCAACACATTTTATTTTACGGTTATATGGCGTCAGACATATGGTTAAGGACCACACAGATTTTGAGAGGAAACCCGCTGTCGCCACTACATGGGCTACTCTTCCGATTAGCAGCAAGGGATCTTTTATTTGCGCTTCCCACAGGCAGGATAGCACAAACCATGGCCTTTGTTGAACCAGTTATGGATCACTGGTCGGTGCAAGTGGTTTACACCTACCCATTGAGCCTTGCGAAGCACTCACTCAGGGTTTGGAGTCGGTATCTGGATTAAAAACCCCATGCCTCGACTGGGATCCGAACCCAGTACCTACCAGCCTGTAGACCGATGGCCTACCACGACGCCACCGAGGCCGGTTGATTGGTAGTAATATGTGACATTGATTATTTGTGCAAATACTATTATCCATTGACAATAAATAAATACACTTTTATTTGTTACACAGTTGTTATGCAGTATATACCAGAGGTCGAAGCCAATGCAGGGTGCCCCCAAAAATGGAAGTGCAATGTTTAGCAAACATGACGGCTGCTATGAAAAACATTAATTAAATAGTTTAACTGGTGTGTGACCCCATATTTTCTTGCAGGTAGATTAAATGTGAGGTGCCACACTTTTTTATTGCTGTACTTCCTGGGTGTGTTGATACGCTGCTTATATCAGTTGTATTAGTAAACGTTAACATTATCGGTAATAGGAATTGATTTGTTCTATTAGAACCTATAGTTTCGCAAAGGGGGACAACTCATAGCGCCGTATTATCTTGCGCGTTTTAAACGTGTATCATTATGTTGTAATCCTATCGGGAAGACAAAATTGAACACCCGCAGCCGAAGAAAAAATATTTGTCGTGTTGTACAATCTAGCACATTTGTTGACCAAACGTGCTCAAGAAATCTTTAAATAAACAATAACAATTAAATTTACCGAACTGTGGTATTCCCATTCATAATGAATTCTAGACTTTTAAGAAATTTAATCAGTGAAGGTCATGAAACAATTTTTTCGTCGGTCTCATCCGTTGTTTGTATTTTCGTACAGCCAGTCGAGCAAGTCACGTGACATTTTGTACACCCCGGCAAATTCTGTATTTTCCCGCAAATGACACGGTGTACTTGTGGTATGCATTGGCTATTGACCAATCAAAACGCATGGAATTTATCTAAAAGGTAATACATGTATATATATATATATATATATATATATATATATATATATATATATATATATATATATATATATATATATATATTCTGAAATGTATTCGGCCTTCTATGGTGGAAAGGAAGAAAAGCAGCTAAAGGTGTTAGGAAAACTGCTATTAAAAACGTTCTGAGATACACTATGTGCAAGCAATGTCTGTTTCAACATTCCTAGACATTGAGACGTAACATGCACAATATTCAGAGCACAAATCATTAGCTCTATAGCGTAGCCACTGATAAGATATTTTGCTCCATACGATGACAAGAGCTATGTCATTGAAGATGCAATCGAATCCCTCGCTCATAGATACTATTGCACTCGTTCTAGAAATCCTCGGTGTAGGCCTATACTGTTTTATATTGTAACTAAGAACCACTTCATATATTTTTGTTTTATGTGTTTATCCTGTAGAACTATGCTAACTGGCTTTGTGTGTGTTGGATGCTTAATAAATGTGTTGTAATTATGCGTTGGCTTTTGTTTTTGCCATTGCCAGAGAAACAGTATAAGTATGCATCGTCACATCTGATAGTTATATCAGGAATATACTGCTTGACGGAGAAGGGGGAGGGGATATCAAGAAGATAGAGAAATTGTGTTACTTGTGTCTGACATTTGTTATAAGAACGAGACAAATGATAATTACAGAATTATATTTCGTTTTTGCCAGAATATATGTAAACGTACATATGTGTTCATAACGAGAATATACAATAACACAACGTGAGCTCATTGTCTCAGGGGTTCTAGATAAGAATACAGTGGCCCGATGTGGGTTTTTTGTTTTGTTTTGTTTTGTTTTGTTTTTTAGTGTGGGTTATTTTTTTTTTTTTGGGGGGGGGGGGGGGGGGGTTAATATGAACATTTCATTTCGTGATATTAGAAGCACCATTCTGACCAGAAAGAATTTGGAAGGAAGGAAGGAAATGTTTTATTTAACGATGCACTCAACACATTTATTTACGGTTATATATCGTCAGACATATGGTTACGGGCCACACACATACCGAGAGAGGAAACCCGCTGTCGCCACTTCATGGGCTACACTTTTCGATTAGCAGCAAGGAATCTTTTTATAGGCACCATCCCACAGACAGGATAGTACATACCACGGTCTTTGTTACACCAGTTCTGGAGCACTGGCTGTAACGAGAAATAGCCCAATGGGCCCACCGACGGGAATCGATCCTAGATCGATCGCGCATCAGGCGAGCGCTGTGCCACTGAGCTACGTCCCGTCCCAGAAAGATGTACGTACGAAAAAAATATATATCACGCAATGAAGTAAAAATATATATCACGCATTGAAGTAAAAATATATATCACGCATTGAAGTAAAAACTGAGTGCTACAAACATTAGTATACGACCGCAAACACATTCGATATACAGACAATGGTATTCGAAACAAGAAACTGTATTTAGTATGAAACAGTAGTCGCCAACAAGGCTCTGTTATCGCAAACATCTTACAATGGCTGCAAACTTAGGACAGTCCCTTTAATATCTAATTTTGGTCCCCAAACAGGTTACGAATGTCGTACACGTCGCAACTCTGGTTGGGATCCGTTCCCGAGATGCGAACCCAGTGCCTTCCAGCCATGTGTGTATATATATATATATATATATATATATATATATATATATATTGCACCAAATTTCATATCCCATCAGAGAACTGTCCAAGCAGGGATTGTTTGTATGCAGAGCCAGCCAGTTATTAACCGAGAAGGACTCGAAATTATGTAATTATATATAGAACATTACACCAAATTTCATATCCCATCGATTTCCCGTCTCCCGGGGTACCCCAGCGAGTGTGGTACATGTCAAAGAGATGGCAGGTCTTTCGAGACTCAGACAACAGCCAGTAATTTTGCTTTCAACAGTGGACACGCTAAGGTCAACAAGTCTGTATGATGAGGTCCATATCAAATATTACGGAGTAGAAAAGACAAGGAAAGGAATGGGGTTTTTTAAAGGTTGGGTTTTTTTATTTTTAGGTTGGATTTTTTTCGGGGGTGTTTTTTTTTTTTTTTTTTTTTTTTTGCTTAACGATACCACTTGATCATATAAAACACTACACCACCGAGGCCGTAATTTTAGTCGGTTGAGCGCTCGCTTGAGGTGCTTGCGTCGCAGGATCGAACCACCTCAGTGGATCCATTCAACTCAATGGATATTTTTTCTTTCCATCCAGTGCATCACTACTGGTCAAATGCCGTGGTATGTGCCTTCCTGTCTGTGGAAAAAAATATATAAAAGATCCCTTGCTGCATTAGAAAAATGTACCGGGTTTCCTCTATTGACTAAGAGCCAGAATTACCAAATATTTTGACATTCAATAGCCGATGATTAATATATCAATGTGCTCTAGTGGTGTCGTTAAAGAAACCAAACTTTAAAATATTATTAGTCGGAAATATGTAGCAATGGTATGCGTTAAAGTTTGTTTTGTTTAACGACACCACTACAACACATTGCTTTATTAATCATTGGCTGTTGAATTTCACATATTTTGGTAATTTTAGCATATTATAGTCTTAGAGAGGAAGCCCGCTATAGTTGTCCATTAGTGGCAAGAATTTTTTGTAATGCACCATCCCACAAACAGGATAACACATACCACGACCTTTGATATACCTGCTGTTGTGTACTGGATGGAACCAGAAATAGCCCAATGGGATACCGGCGAGGATCGATGCCAGACAGACCGCGCATCAAGCGAGCGCGTTGAATTTACCACTGGGCTACGTCTAGCCCCTTTATTTGTTTTAAACGGCACACCCTAGATTTTTGTAAACACTATGGCGTAGTTTTCACTACTAGAGCCTTGTTTCGGTAATAGACGTCAGACGTTACTTACATTTTATTGTTTAGGTTATCGATTTCCGAACCACGACTGGTATATCAAAGGCCGTGGTATGTGCTATCCTGTCTGTGAGATGGTGCATATAAAAGATCCCTTGCTGCTAATCGGAAAGAGTAGCCCATGAAGTGGCGACAGCGGGTTTCCTCTTAATATCTGTGTGGTCCTTAACCATATGCCTGACGCCATATAACCGTAATTAAAATGTGTTGAGTACGTCGTTAAATAAAACATTTCTTTCTTCTTCTTTTTTTTTTCTTTTTTTTCCATTTCCGAACATTGGAAGTGTTTCTTTCCACCCTGGTGTTTCTAATACCACGGACGGAAATGTTTTATTTAACGACGCACTCATCACATTTTATTTACGGTTATATGGCGTCGGGTAATACCAAGGAAAGTATTTTTCATATTTTCAACAAAAAAAAAGAAGAAGAAGAGTATTTCCCCGTTTCAACGTCATAGACTTTCGTTTCTCTCTGTTGTGTTCCAGGTTTGTAGTTTAACCAAAGTTGGTGTGCATTTTCACGGGATGAAACTAAGTGTCTACGATATTAACGACTGCTCAACACATGGTAAACTAGGGCAGTTATGATATCACGTGGAGCTACCTTTCGATCAACTAAGTCAAATCAACCAATTAAATCCGTTTTCAATTTTGAAAGAAAGAAAGGAATGCTTTATTTAACGACGCACTCAACACATTTTATTTACTGTTATATGGTGTCAGACAATTTGTTAAGGACCACACAGATTTTGAGAGGAAACCCGCTGTCGCCACTACATGGGCTACTCTTTCCGATTAGCAGCAGGGATCTTTTAGTTGCGCTTTCCACAGGCAGGATAGCACAAACCATGGTCTTTGTTGAACCAGTTATGGATCACTGGTCGGTGCAAGTGGTTTACACCTACCCACTGAGCCTTGCGGAGCACTCATTCAGGGTTTGGAGTCGGTATCTGGATTAAAAATCCCATGCCTCGACAAAAATCCGAACGCAGTACCTACCAGCCTGTAGACCGATGGCCTAACCACTATGCCACCAAGACCGGTTTCAATTTTGAAGACACATTCTAAATGATGCGTTAAAATTACCTTCAAGGAATTACGCGACATTTTCTATTTGGCTTTCATCCTACGGGATATTTGCCAATTCAATAGCACCAAAACCAACCCTCGCCCGCTATCGACCCTGGTCGGACTGCTTGTGTTCCCTTGCGCATGTCAGCGCTTGCGACCCCTCTCCCACCCACCCCAACCCTTTTGCCTGTCCTGGACGGAGGTGCCGGCCGGGGTCGACACCTGCGCCCATTGCAGGCGTGTGCAACAACAACTTGATCTCAATGTGCACTTTAAAACATATGACCATACCTGACCTGACCTGGTTATCATGTGTCAAGTCAAACTTGATATAGTACTAACGTGGCAGGATCCCCCATTAGTTAAGTGAAGTGACAATTCAAAATGGCCACCAATTAACTAATCTATAACACATTACCGCTAATGACACATTGTAGACACTAGTATTGATCTTTATGTGTTGTTGCTATGTATTAATCTAAATCAATGCGAGATGTGTGTGCGGTCGATGAGAGCACTGCACAAGACTACTTCATCGTTCCCGCGTCGCCTGTATGAAGACTGCCACTCTCCCAATTTAATGTGTAATGTTACAGGTGAAATGAAATGCGTTAATGTAGGTGAAATTGTAGGTAAATTAACTATGGGACTGGCGCAAGTTTGAAATGATTTGCAGAAATGTTTTGTGGCTGTCATACTCGAACAAGGACCAGAGTGTTAGAAAATCTTCAAAACTTCAGTATCTGGTGTAGCCCTGGACCAGACGTTGGATCTGACGTTGTGGGATCGCCCGCCATTCCTGTTGCAATGCTGCTGACAATCCTGCTACATTGTGGACTGGAGAATCTCTCTGACGTACTCGTCGACCCAGAATGTCCCACAAGTTCTCAATCGGATTGAGGTTGGGGCTTCGTGCCGGCCAAGGAATGGTAGTGATTGCATTTCGCTGTAGGAAATCCATTACTGCAGGCGTTCGATAGGGTCTAGCAGTGTCATCCATAAACACTGGTCTCGTGGCCAAAGCATGGTTGTCAAAATGAGGGACGACAACGATTTCCAGGATGTCTTGGCCCATTAAGATTGCTTTCAACGGTGACCAGATCCAGCTGCAATAATGCGAAACGCATCCCCACACCATCATAGAACCATCGCCAAATGGAATGGTTCCCTGGATGTTTTTGGCAGCATAGGTGGTATTTGGTTGCCTCAAGTTACAAGTTCTTCCATCAGTCATGTAATTGAGAAAGCGGCTTTCATCGGACCAATGAATCTTTCTCCAGGAAGCCAGATTCCATCTATGGCGTACCTGACACCATGCTAAACGTGATTTTCAGTCGACCAGTCAAAACCTTACTCGCAAAATCATTTCAGTGATTTGATCTGGTCTGGTAAGGTTTTTACATGCTCATGTACCAAGTAGGTTTCGAGCATGTCCGCCCCAGGGTTTGGCCTGTGGAGGCCAGGGACCCAATCCGGGACAGACAGTGATTTGAAAAGAATTTGAAAACATTCGGGATTATGCCGAGGGTATACGAAATGATTCGGGTGAATTACGAAGTATGCCGGAAACTAATTGCAATATAAAAGTTAATATAAAATTCGTTTCAAGACGGAAAAAAACACCCGTGATGGTTAGTATACAATCCAGAGTTTATTACTACACCTTTCCCCCTGTTTTTTCAATGTTGAAATAGACCAACAAGTTCGCCTATTACATAAATTGTTTCGGCCGATATTTTTAGAATTTGTATGCTCCCGAATAACGCTATAAAAGGCGAAGTGTAATTGTCGATATTTAAATTGTTATTTATAGATGAAATGTCACCAGTAGAGCTAATTTTAATTAGATTGGTCTGATGGAGTAAATTTTAATAAGAATAAGGGCACATGCCAGAGGCCATGCAACAATAATATAGTGGTTGGGTCTACATGTGAACTGTCTTACACAGCAACCGCTTTCACACAATAGTCGAAGCTAAATGAATGTGAACATGTAAAGCAACGAAATGCACCACATATGGACCACAGCGTCTACGCTCGCATACTGTATAGCTGTTGGACTATATACTAAAACTACTACCTTTAAACTTCATAAATCAGTTCGACTTTACTAACTTTAAAGGGACTGTCCTACGTTTCCTGCAGTATAAGATGTTTCCGACTAATAAACATTTTTATCGTCTAAAAGTACTAGTTAAATTTATTTTCTTGTTTGGAATATCAGTGTCTGTATATTTAATGTGTTTCTGGTCGTCTTAAAGTGACATTCCTGAGTTTGCTGCAGTATTTAAGATGTTATCGACTAACAGAGACTTTTTAACGATTGCATTTACATATCAAATATATTTTTCTGCATAATATATTAGTGGCTGTATAATAAACGTTTCCGATCGTTGTAATATTTGGACTAGGTTAAATTGCATTATATTTCATCAAATATATTTTTTCGTACGTACGAAATTATTTGAAGACAAAATCCAGTTTGGGCTTCTTACAGATATTAAGACGATCCGAAACACATTGAATATACAGACATTGATATTCTAAACAAGAAAATATATTTAATATGTAAGTTTAATCGTAGAAATATTTTATTAGTCGGAAACAGCTTACAATGTAGCAAACTCGGGAATGTCCCTTTAATATTTGTTACAATGCCAAACTAGATTTTGACTTCGTACGTACGAACAAAATATATTTTAGGAAATAAAATGAAATTTAACCTAGTATAAATACTATTACGATCAGAAAAACGTTTAATATACAACCACTAATATTTTATGTGGCAAAATATATTTGATATGTAATTACAGTCGTTGAAAAGTCTCTGTTAGTCGATAACATCTTAAAAATTGCCGCAAACTCAGGACTGTCCCTTTAATGATACGAAACAATTTTGTGACTGAAATGCATAAATAATTTGCTTAACACTCACAATCCTGAATTTAGCACCAAGAAAAAGGTCAGTGCAAACGACTTAAAATAAGCATTAATTTGCCTTGCAGCATAGTATTGCACACAAATGAAATAAAGCGTACAGACATTGCAGTTACTAATTGTTGGCATGGCATAGTACCGGAACATACAGACATTGCAGTTACTAATTGTTGGCATGGCAACATACTGATAAAAAAGGTGATTGCCAATTCCACTAATTTTCATTTCATTTCAACTTATTTTCGTACTTATATCCAATTAAGGTTCAAGCACGCTGGCCTGGTCACACACCTAAAATATCTGGGCTGTCTGTCCAGGACAGTGGGTTAGTTGTTAGTTGGTTAGTGATTAGTTAGAGAGAAGAGGGTGTAGCGGCCTTACGCCTACCCGTTGAGTTCTTAAGAACTCGCTCTGGGTTGGAAACGGTACTGAGTTGCGAACCATGTACCTTCCAGACTGTAGTCCGATGGCTTAACAATTGAGCCACCGATTTAAAAGAGTCGTCTCTATCAAAGAGTCTCTATAGCAAAACCGTAACTCTAGGTAGAAGAAGGAAGGAAGGAAATGTTTTATTTAACGACGCACTCAACACATTTTATTTACGGTTATATGGCGTCGGACATGTGGTTACGGACCACACAGACATTGAGAGAGGAAACCCGCTGTCGCCACTTAATGGGCTACTCTTTTCGATTAGCAGCAAGGGTTCTTTTAGATGCACCTTCCCACAGACAGTATAGAGCATACGTCGGCCATTGATAAACCAGTAGTGGTGCACTGGCTGGAACGAGAAATACCCCAATGGGCCCGCCGACGGGGATCAATCCCAAACCGACCGCGCATCAAGCGAGCGCTTTAACACTGGGCTACGTCCCGCCACTTAACTCTAAGTAGATATTTGCTATTGACATAATGGTAATGATGCGATTAGGTGGGGTTATTCTTACAACGTAATATACATCGCAAAACGTGCTTTTATAATAACAGACAGAGATGTTCCTATTTCAATATATCCTGACCCTATATTTTGTGTAGATACTATAAATAAGGTTGTAACATATTGATTGACGTTTGACTGTTCACTTCGCATGGTAATCTTTTCGTGATATCATGTTAGCCTTCTAAAGGAGTCATTGAGCGCTTTGGGGCGGAATTTATCTCAGTCGGTTGTGTTCTCGCTTGAGGTGCTTGCATAGCAAGATCGAACCACCTGTGTGGATACATTCAACTGATTATGATTTTTCTCATTCTTGCTAGTGCACTACAAACTGGTCAAAGGCCGTGGATGCGCTTTCCCGTCTGTGGGAAAGTGCATACAAAAAGATCCCTTGCTGCATTAGAAAAATATAGCGGGTTTCTTCTTATGACTACGAGTCAAAATAGCAGATGGTTAATTAATCAATGTGCTCCAGTGGTGTCGTTAAACAAAACAAAGCTTAACTGTAGCACTTTGAAATAAAGATACTTCAACGTCATAATTATGTTATCGCTTCGTCTTTCTGTCTCTCTTCCTAGCCCAGTGGTAAAGCGCTCACTCGATGCGCGGTCGATTTGGGATCTATCCCCGTCAGTGGGCCCATTGGGCTATTTCTCGTTCAGCCAGTGCACCACGACTGGTATATCAAAGGCCGTGGTATGTGCGATCCTGTCTGTGGGATGGTGCATATAAAATATCCCTTGCTGCTAATCGGAAAGAGTAGCCCACGAAGTGGCGACAGCGGGTTTCCTCTCTCAATATCTGAGTGGTCCTTAGCCATATGTCAGACGCCATATAACCGAAATTAAATGTGTTGAATGCGTCGTTAAATAATTAATTTCCTTCCTTCCTTCTCTACTCTGATGCATTCCATAGATGACAATCTCAGATGGTCTAGAGTAGACAGTCGCATACGAACAAGACAGTATGCATGTTGTTTATTATATTCATTTTAAAAAAGAAGCAAATAATTATTAATAATTAAAATAAACAGATAAAAATCAATACTGTATAGTCTGTGTCACTGGATGTAATATGTATTCAAACTGTGATATAAAGTAAGAAAAGAGTAATGTTTCGGACATTTTTTAATTATGACGTCAGTTGGCCAATAGGGAGTGCTGCCAAATTGGTCCTATATCGAGTTTTACATCGCACATGATGGCCTAACAGCATGCAAAGTGGCGTGTTCATATGACATTTTGCACTTATTACACTGTCATAATTATATTACGTTACAACTCTACTGCGTTATAGATCCCGACCCCCTCGACGTGGAAGTGACGTGGATGGAAGCATTGAAGACAAAAATGTCAATACTAATCTATAGGTGACGGGGGGGGGGGGGGGGGGGGGGGGCGACTCCCGCCAGACGAACCAGCTCATCATTTGACGGGACTAATCTGCGATCGAAGATCAATGG
Organism: Gigantopelta aegis; assembly: GCF_016097555.1. NCBI lineage: Eukaryota > Metazoa > Mollusca > Gastropoda > Neomphalida > Peltospiridae > Gigantopelta > Gigantopelta aegis. The sequence continues at coordinate 20,645,343 of NC_054711.1, forward strand.
ACAGTTGGTAACAAAGACACCAGACGAAACCTGCCAGGACGATCCCAGGACGATCCCAGGATGTTAACTTGGTGACACACGAAGGGGCGGGGACGGCCTCTGTGGTGCCGTGCTTAAGCCCTAAGACATAAGGCTGGTAGGTACATGGTTCGCAGCCCGATACCGACTTCCACCCAGAATAGGTAGGTGTAAGACCACTACACCCTCTTCTCTCTCACTAACAACTGTCCCGGCATCTCATTAATAGCCCTCGGTTAACGGTGCCAGTGCAAGGGAAAATCAAGGTTCTTATAATCCCTTAAGACATGCTAAGAAACCACACGTAAGTGGGAACCATCTACGTATTCTCAAGAGATAGCCAACTTGGTATTTAACTTTCCCCACTTATTATATATGACAATGTGCGGGAGATTCTAGGCTATAATTTATATTAATAATGTTGTTTAGTAGGGTCTCGACGAGTACTCAAGTACTCAGGCACGGGCCGAGTGTAGCAAGACTTGAGTCCGTTCACAGAACTCGGAGTGTCCGCGCAAGGAAGAGCACTCCCATTTAATTATCGTGCAAAGAATAGCACTCTCATTTAATTATTTTTTAAAGTAATTTTGCCATTCGCTTGCCGCCGGTTACATTATAGGGCTATGACACTTGCAGGGAAACCAAACGTCCAATGTGTGGAATGGAATACAATGACGTGATTTGGTATTCATGTTCAGCGCTGGAATTAAGATGCATAACGCTATTTTACTTTATTCGTTAGTCACATTATCATCTAGTGTACGTGTCGGGTACTTGGGTCCGGGTCGAGTTTGACCCTTGAGTATTCAAGTCCAATATTTTGGACTCGTGAAGGCTCTATTGTTACGTGTGTATTATGATGTTGAGTAAATTAACCAAATGTGCGGTGATAAAAGTAAAGTATTGTTATGTTGATAACATTATTCAATTACCTTAACTTATACAGACTTCCGTGAGGCCAGTGGTTAAGCGCACTAGCTTCACAGGCTATATATTTTTATTAGGCATTACAAACATTAAAATAAAATACATATATCATTAAATGGGGAAAATAATTTACATTGTATGGAAAGTGATGAAAATATTCAATATAAAATGTAGTAAAAATTATCAATATAACAAAGAGTGTATATAACAAAGAGTGTATATAACAAAGAGTGTATATAATAAAGATAATGTATATACTCCACTTACATATTATCATGTCTCTGCGTGGTTGTCCCTAATAATGTTTTATACAGTGTTATTAACTGTTTTACATTATCAATGGACACTAGTTGTATTAATTTAAAAGAGGATGGTCTGGTGAAAGGTATGGTTTTATGTACCTGCGTCTGTTAGCATTGTAGAAAGGACAGACCAAAATAAAATGATACTCATCTTCAACAGCATTCATATTACAAAGATTACATATTCTATCCTTTCTCTCAGTTTCTTTTGCAAGAATATGCACAGAGAGTCCGTACTTACATAATAATATTTATTATATTTTGAGGAAATTGCTTTTTGTAGATACTATTGTAAACAAAAACTATTAACCAGGTATTGATATATAATACTAATTAACCCTAGGCGTGAACAACTGTACTTAGCACACGCAGGGATAGCCATGAGGCCGGTCTTTCCGTCTGTAGACGACTTGAAATATTAGTGAGTTGGCCTCA
>NC_054711.1:20652024-20824524 GCF_016097555.1 Gigantopelta aegis
GTCACTATACCATCTTGTCTCTCATTAACCACTAACCAACTAACATTTAACCCACTGGCCTGGCCAGACAGCCCAGATAGCTGAGGTGTGTGCCCAGGACAGCGTGATTGAACCTTGATTGGATATAAGCACGAAAATAATATATATATATATATATATATATATATATATATATATATATATATATATATACACACACTTTCTAAGTATTTCTCTCATAGAAGTACGGACTCCTATTTATATGTGTATGAGGGTGGGAGTTCAGGCTTATTGGTGCCGAAAACGCCCGAATCTCTATACCAACGTTTATTGTCATTTTCATTACTACAATAAATAAAAAAATGTTATACTGGGTTGCAAACGAATGGTTACGCATTAGTACAAGGATTACAACTAATGAATAATCAATGTACAAAACAGAAATGCATTTGTTTGAAAGTGTAACTTGATTGGTCCGCATGCTGATCTGAAACAAAAATATCTTATCTGATTAGGGAAGCATGTTCAGCCACCACCTCCACCCCACTCAAACAGACACCGACTTAAAATGTACTGCTACAGAGATGTGCCTATTCACATACTCATAACCAGGCGTGGCGTAAGAAAATGAACATTGAAGGAGCTGATTGAGATCGAGTGCGTGAATCGGCCGAATTAATAAGAGGGGTCGGGGTTGTGCTCCCCGGACCATTACAAAACTGGATGGCCTGAAATATAATTTCCTGCTTTCTACAAGTACCATTCATCATGTAACAAACCCTGGTATATACAGTGATACTCCTCTAATCCGGACTCGCTTGGAACCAAGTAAAAAGTCCGGTTTTTAAGAGGTATCCGGTTTAGAGAGGTTCTCTTCTCAACAGATATTTAAAAAGGGACCATGAAAAACGTTCGGTTTTGAGGGAATTCCGATTAACAGAAGGGTCGGTTTTGAGAAGTTTCACTGTATATCACATTTTGAATTGCATTGTTCACGATGTATACTAGGAGAAATATTATGCTTAAAATATATACATGTATATAAAGACCAGTCATGAAAAGCATTGTTGGATCAAATGAAATAACGACAATGAAGGCCGTACGATCAAATAAATAATTCTTTATTACAATCGCAAATAATGGCAAACTTATTAAGCACCAAAAAAGTAGATATCTGATCTGGTGCTTATAAAACGTTGAGAGTCTGGAGCCTATTTCACTAAACATCGTAAGTTACGTTTTGCACGTAAACGTAAATCTACGATTCTTATTACTATTATAGTTCAACAAATATAGTTAAAAGAGCACATATTTAATTTTCTTTTGTCTTTAAAATACTCCAGCTTCCGTAATGATATAATTTTCTACGTGAAATTGATGCCAAACACGTGTAAACGCACGGCCGGTATATCTGCTAGTAGCAGACGTAACTTACGATGTTTTGTGAAATTGATGCCAAACACGTGTAAACGCACGGCCGGTATAACTGCTAGTAGCAGACGTAACTTACGATGTTTAGTGAAATTGATGCCAAACACGTGTAAACGCACGGCCGGTATAACTGCTAGTAGCAGACGTAACTTACGATGTTTTATGAAATAGATGCCAAACACGTGTAAACGCACGGCCGGTATAACTGCTAGTAGCAGACGTAACTTACGATGTTTTATGAAATAGATGCCAAACACGTGTAAACGCACGGCCGGTATAACTGCTAGTAGCAGACGTAACTTACGATGTTTAGTGAAATTGATGCCAAACACGTGTAAACGCACGGCCGGTATAACTGCTAGTAGCAGACGTAACTTACGATGTTTTATGAAATAGATGCCAAACACGTGTAAACGCACGGCCGGTATAACTGCTAGTAGCAGACGTAACTTACGATGTTTAGTGAAATAGATGCCAAACACGTGTAAACGCACTGCCGGTATAACTGCTAGTAGCAGACGTAACTTACGATGTTTAGTGAAATAGATGCCAAACACGTGTAAACGCACGGCCGGTATAACTGCTAGTAGCAGACGTAACTTACGATGTTTAGTGAAATAGATGCCAAACACGTGTAAACGCACGACCGGTATAACTGCTAGTAGCAGACGTAACTTACGATGTTTAGTGAAATAGATGCCAAACACGTGTAAACGCACGGCCGGTATAACTGCTAGTAGCAGACGTAACTTACGATGTTTTATGAAATAGATGCCAAACACGTGTAAACGCACGGCCGGTATAACTGCTAGTAGCAGACGTAACTTACGATGTTTTGTGAAATTGATGCCAAACACGTGTAAACGCACGGCCGGTATAACTGCTAGTAGCAGACGTAACTTACGATGTTTTATGAAATAGATGCCAAACACGTGTAAACGCACGGCCGGTATAACTGCTAGTAGCAGACGTAACTTACGATGTTTTATGAAATAGATGCCAAACACGTGTAAACGCACGGCCGGTATAACTGCTAGTAGCAGACGTAACTTACGATGTTTAGTGAAATAGATGCCAAACACGTGTAAACGCACGGCCGGTATAACTGCTAGTAGCAGACGTAACTTACGATGTTTAGTGAAATAGTTGCCAAACACGTGTAAACGCACGGCCGGTATAACTGCTAGTAGCAGACGTAACTTACGATGTTTAGTGAAATAGATGCCAAACACGTGTAAACGCACGGCCGGTATAACTGCTAGTAGCAGACGTAACTTACGATGTTTAGTGAAATAGATGCCAAACACGTGTAAACGCACGGCCGGTATAACTGCTAGTAGCAGACGTAACTTACGATGTTTAGTGAAATAGATGCCAAACACGTGTAAACGCACGGCCGGTATAACTGCTAGTAGCAGACGTAACTTACGATGTTTTATGAAATAGATGCCAAACACGTGTAAACGCACGGCCGGTATAACTGCTAGTAGCAGACGTAACTTACGATGTTTTGTGAAATTGATGCCAAACACGTGTAAACGCACGGCCGGTATAACTGCTAGTAGCAGACGTAACTTACGATGTTTTATGAAATAAATGCCAAACACGTGTAAACGCACGGCCGGTATAACTGCTAGTAGCAGACGTAACTTACGATGTTTAGTGAAATAGATGCCAAACACGTGTAAACGCACGGCCGGTATAACTGCTAGTAGAAGACGTAACTTACGATGTTTAGTGAAATTGATGCCAAACACGTGTAAACGCACGGCCGGTATAACTGCTAGTAGCAGACGTAACTTACGATGTTTTGTGAAATAGATGCCAAACACGTGTAAACGCACGGCCGGTATAACTTCTAGTAGCAGACGTAACTTACGATGTTTAGTGAAATAGATGCCAAACACGTGTAAACGCACGGCCGGTATAACTGCTAGTAGCAGACGTAACTTACGATGTTTAGTGAAATTGATGCCAAACACGTGTAAACGCACGGCCGGTATAACTGCTAGTAGCAGACGTAACTTACGATGTTTAGTGAAATAGATGCCAAACACGTGTAAACGCACGGCCGGTATAACTGCTAGTAGCAGACGTAACTTACGATGTTTAGTGAAATAGATGCCAAACACGTGTAAACGCACGGCCGGTATAACTGCTAGTAGCAGACGTAACTTACGATGTTTTGTGAAATGGGGCCCTAGACTCGAGATTCTAATAGAGTCTGAGACACTAATGCCATGACAACGCCATACAAATGAGTCTGAGACATTAATGCCATGACAACGCCATACAAATGAGTCTGAGACATTAATGCCATGACAACGCTATACATATGAGTCTGAGACATATATGCCATGACAACGCCATACATATGAGTCTGAGACATCAATGCCATGACAACGCCATACAAATGAGTCTGAGACATCAATGCCATGACAACGCCATACAAATGAGTCTGAGACATCAATGTCATGACAACGCCATACAAATGAGTCTGAGACATCAATGCCATGACAACGCCATACAACTGAGTCTGAGACATCAATGCCATGACAACGCCATACAAGTGAGTCTGAGACATCAATGCCATGACAACGCCATACATGTGAGTCTGAGACATCAATGCCATGACAACGCCATACATGTGAGTCTGAGACATCAATGCCATGACAACGCCATACATGTGAGTCTGAGACATCAATGCCATGACAACGCCATACATATGAGTCTGAGACACTAATGCCATGACAACGCCAAACAAATGAGTCTGAGACATCAATGCCATGACAACGCCATACAAATGAGTCTGAGACATCAATGCCATGACAACGCCATACAAATGAGTCTGAGACATCAATGCCATGATAACGCCATACAAATGAGTCTGAGACATCATTGCCATGACAATGCCATACAAATGAGTCTGAGACACTAATGCCATGACAACGCCATACAAATGAGTCTGAGACATCAATGCCATGACAACGCCATACAAATGAGTCTGAGAAACTAATGCCATGACAACGCCATACAAATGAGTCTGAGACACTAATGCCATGACAACGCCATACAAATGAGTCTGAGACATTAATGCCATGACAACGCCATACAAATGAGTCTGAGACACTAATGCCATGACAACGCCATACAAATGAGTCTGAGACATCAATGCCATGACAACGCCATACAAATGAGTCTGAGACATTAATGCCATGACAACGCATTACAAATGAGTCTGAGACATCAATGCCATGACAACGCATTACAAATGAGTCTGAGACACTAATGCCATGACAACGCCATACAAATGAGTCTGAGACATTAATGCCATGACAACGCCATACAAATTGTATGTGTGTGACGTCAGTAGAGATTGATTGTGGACTCTAAAAGTTGTCTAAGCACGGGCCCTGGTGTCTAGACTCGAGATTCTAATAGATTCTGAGACAAAAATGCCATGACAACGCCATACATATGAGTCTGAGACACTAATGTCATGACGACGCCATACAAATTGTATGTGTGTGATGTCATTAGAGACTGAGTCTCGACTTTAAAACGTTCATTTTCATTTTTTTTACGATCCCCTCCAAATCTTCCCCACATTTCCGTTGGCATTCCGCCTCACGTCATTGGGGCCTCCACTAAATTGATTTTCTGGATCCGCCACTGGTCACTGTAAACTTTCTGTAAGACGTTAAAATGTCACGTGACTCCAGTTTCGATGGGTGGTGTCACTCAGTTTATACCCTGCATTAGTAGGTGCATGTCCAGGGGGTGCGGTGAGGTGGGGTTCTCGATCCAATCCACCCCCATCCCCACCACCCCTACCACCCAAATCTACTCATGCAGGCAAAAACGATGGAGACACTCAGGCAAAATGATAATTTTTTCTTTAATATGTATACTGTGAGGGATAAATAACGTAATGGGAATATGTCATATCATATATATTAAGCATGTCAAGAAATAACATATTGATACCAAATCGTTTGTTTTGTTTAACGACACCACTAGAGCACATTGATTTATTAATCATCGGCTATTGGATGTCAAACATATGGTCATCTTGACACAGTCATAGAAATGAATCCCGCTGCATGTTTACATCAGTAGCAAGGGATCTTTTATGTGCGCCATCCCACAGACAGGATAGTACATACCACGGCCTTTGTTACACCAGTTGTGGAACACCGGCTGGAAAGAGAAATAGCCCAGTGGGCCCACCGACGGGGATCGATCCCAGACCGACTGCGCATCAAGCGAACGTTTTACCACTGGGTTACATCCCGCCCCATATTCCTAGGGAGCTAACCCTTCCTTTAAAAGTATTTTGTTTATTATTTACGATCGCGCGGAATAATTTGAAAAAAAACAAAAAAAACATTGTGCAATGAAGCTCTAGTCGGGTTTAAAGATGAACTCCTAACAGTGTTAGTAAATCACGTCTGGGCGGGAATCAGGTTTTAATGTAATGTGTGGGATTTCTCTCTGCCCACAGCGTCTGCTAGCGCGCAATTTCCAATATCTATTTGTTGATTTATTCATCTCTAAGATTCTCTAGCTAGCGACGTGGTAGTGCAGAGCGCACATTAAGTGAATACTGTTTTATTAATGTGCAGGGCGAGTTGCTTCCCTCCATTTAGCAAATTTAAAATGGCGGGCAAATGTTTTATGTTGTCGTTGGAAGATTTATTTTGTTAATAATGATGCAAAGTACTTCACCCTGGATTTAGTGAGTAGTGCAGGTTATACATTGTTCGTTTGTGTGTCTATTTGTTGCACTATTTCTGTTCAGAAACTGCTGAAGCATGGTGCCACAAGTTTTAAATACCAACTATATATAGGTTATGTAACAATACTCGGACGTAGAAAGAACCACGTTTTCTTCCTACGCGTCCATTCGGACTAGCGACGTAACTGGATCTAGCTCACACGCTAGCAGAAGTACTCTGCCGTTCGAGAGCTTTCTTTCTTTTAATTATGTTCGTGCTTATATCCAATTAAAGGGACATTCCTGAGTTTGCTGCATTGTAAGATGTTTCCGAGTAATAAAATATTTCTACGATTAAATTTACACATTAAATATATGTTCTTGTTTAGAATACCAGTGTCCGTATGTTCAATGTGTTTCTGGTCGTCTTAATATTTGTATGAAGCCCAAACTGGATTTTGTCTTCAAATAATTTCGTACGTACGAAAACATAATATTTTAGGAAATAAAATGAAATATAACCTAGTACATATATTAGAAAGATCAGAAACACGTTTAATATACATCCATTAATATTTTATGCAGAAAAAAATATATTTCATATGTAATTACAATCGTTAAAAAAGTCTTTGTTAGTCGATAACATCTTTAAAATTGCAGCAAACTCAGGAATGTCCCTTTAAGGTTTAAGAACGCTGTCCTGAGCACACACACGTCAACTATCTGGGCTGTCTGACTAGAACAGTGGGTTAGTTGTTAGTGGTTAGTCAGAGAGAAGAGGGTGTTAGTGGTTTTACACCTACAAATTGATTTGTTACAACTCGCTGCGACAGCAAACGTGGCCCAGTGCAGTGGACCTAAGGGAGAAGCTGTGGGGACCGGCGACGTCGCTAAGGCTGACTGCGGACTTCGTCCACAATACCGTACTACCCATCTAACATGGCCGGGATCGCAGAAGAAGAAGAAGAATTTAGAACTCGCTCTTGGTGGGAGCCGGTACCGGGCTGCGAACCCTGTACCTACTAGCCTTATGCCTGATGCTTTAACCACGACACCACCGAGGTCGGACATTTGGCACAACCGTGTAAATGTCCGTCTAGGGCCGGGATTTAGCTCTGTCGGTTGAGTCCTCGCTTGAGGTGCTTGCGTCTCAGGATCGAACCACCATGGTAGATCCATCAAGCCGATTGCTGGATTGCTTTTTTTTTGCTTTTTTTTCTTGTTAGAATTACCAAATGTTTGACATCCAATAGCCGATTATTAATTTAATCGATATGCTCCAGTGGTGTCGTTAAACAAAACAAACTTTTCGTCCGTCTAGCTCTCGAACGGCAGAATACTCCGGCTAGCTCATGCGATAGAAAGAAAGAAATGTTTTATTTAACGACGCACTCAACACATTTTATTTACGGTTATATGGCGTCAGACAAATGGTTAAGGACCACACAGATATTGAGAGAGGAAACCCGCTGTCGCCACTTCATGGGCTACTCTTTTAGTTTAGCAGCAAGGGATCTTTTATATGCGCCATCCCACAGACAGGGTAGTACATACCAAGGTATTTGATATACCAGTCGTGGTGCACTGGCAGGAACGAGAAATAGCCCAATGGGCCCACCGACGGGGATCGATCCCAATTCATGCGATAGAGTGCGGTCGGCTAAGGGGCTAATTATCGGGGTGTGGAGTGGGGGGGGGGGGGGGTCGGCTAGATTGGCGACAGAACTTTATAGAGGGGTTGAGGGGTTCTTCCGAAAGACATACTGAAAACAAAATTGCGTTAAATGGGCGGTGGGTGTCGACTGTGCACTCTACACTCAAGATAGAACCCTCCCTGTGGAAAATTGTCTGATCTCCCCGTTTCAACGAGTGCCCCACGAATAATATTTCAACGGCATTGGTATGTGCTGTCCTGCTTGCGTAAAAGAGCATATAAAAACATCTTGTGATACACTAGTGGGTTTCCTCAGTATTGTGGCGGGACGTAGCCACTGGTAAAGCGTTCGCTTGATGCGCGGTCTGTCTAGGGTCGATACCCGTCGGTGGACCCATTTAGGCTACTGCAAGTTCTAGCCAGTGCACAAAGACTGGAATATCAAATGCCGTGGTATGTGGTAGCCTGTCTGTGGGATGGTGCATATAAATAATCCCTTGCTACTAATGGAAAAGTATAGCGGGTTTCCTCTCTAAAACTATATGTCAAAATTATCATATGTTTGGTATCCAGTAGAGGTTAATTGAAACATCAATGTGCTCTAGTGGTGTCGTTAAACAAGACTAACTTTTAACTTTCGTTAACATTGTCGCCTATGGGATTTTATTTGGTATATCACAACCTGCAAAACTGTAGTCAATAATAAAAAACAAACTACATGACGGTGAAACTACGTTTGTTCAAGATCCCGAGATTGCTGGAGATTTAGCCTTAGGCAGAAGACCGAATTCCAAGAATTGTGTCGCTTACATAGAGGCCTGTATTAATGTCCCACATTGATCGGTCATTAGACGACGCCTTCATTTGCATGCAACTTATATGTTGAATAAATGAAGTTGATGCACGCATAGGGCGGTGACAAGGGTAAAAGACTGGAGAGAGAGAGAGAGAGAGAGAGAGAGAGAGAGAGAGAGAGAGAGAGAGAGAGAGAGAGAGAGAGAGAGAGAGAGAGAGAGAGAGAGAGAGAGAGAGAGAGAGAGAGAGAGAGAGAGAGAGAGAGAGAGAGAGATATAGAGAGAGAGACAGACAGACAGACAGACAGACAGACAGAGAAGAAAGATACATAACAGAGACAGACCGAGAGAGACCGAGACCGAGAGAGAGAGAGAGAGAGAGAGAGAGAGAGAGAGACAGAGACAGAGACAGAGACAGAGACAGAGAGATGGGGAGGGAGAGAGAACGTGTGTTTACATACTTACAGATACATATATACACGCATATATATGCATACAGAAATATACATACATGCATACACCCACAAACAAACGTGCGCACGCACACACACACACACACACGTGTTATTTAAGGTATAATCTGTATTTTTGTCGATAACTTTAAAGTGTGTTTTGTTTAACGACACCACTAGAGCACATTGACTTATTAATCATCGGCTATTGGATGCCAAGCATTTTGGTAATTCTGATACAGTCTTAAGAGGAAACCCGCTACATGGGGGGGGGGGGAGTTAAAGTTTGTTTGTTTAGCGACACCAGTATGGCACATTTATTTATTAATCATCGACTGTTGGATGTCAACAAATTGGCACAGACAGGATAGCATATACCATTGTCTTTGATATACCAGTCGTGATGCACTGGTTGCGACGAGAAATAGCCGACGAGAATCGATCCGAGACAGACAGCGCAGTAGGCGAGCTCTTTACTATTGGGCTACGTTCCGCCCTATCGATTAAATATAGAAGAAGAAGTTTGTTTTGTTTAACGACACCACTAGAGAACATTGATTGATTAATCATCGACTTTTGGATGTCAAACATTTCGTAATTGTGAAATTGTCTTAGAGAGGAAACCGCTCCGTTACTCCATTAGTAGCAAGGTATCTTTTATATGCATAATCACTCAGACAGGATAGCATTTACCACGGCCTTTGATATACCAGTCATGATGAACTGGCTGGAAGAGAACTAGCTCAATGAGCCACCGACAGGGATCGATCCCAGACCGACCGCACGTTAGGCGAACGTTTTACCAATGGGTTACGTCCTGCCCTATCGATCATATAGTCAACAAATCTACAACCTTCGCTTTAAACAAGACTGGGCTATTTACTTTAAATATACTGAGAGGCATAAATAACGCAATGTGTATTTCACTGAATAATCTCTTATAGAAACATCAAAGCACATATATTAAGTATACGGACAAAAATGGCATCAACATTAAGTGAAGAGGATTTTGTTAAAATCAGAAAAAAATGGAATAAACTGAGTTTTCAGCGAGAAACATAACTTAGTGTTTATTGCAATAACACACCGATGCATATGAAAATCGTTTTGTATATTCATTGCTGCTCTCGTCTCCCTATAAAAACAACCATTTTTGTGTTTTCTGTATTTTGTTAATATAAGTAATGTTTAAAAAAAAAAGCTGTTTTATTGCAAGTTATGTTTTTTGTTTAAAAACACTTCTTTTTTTCTTTAATCACTATTTGAACAATATTTTCTTTCAAGAACAGTTGTTACCAATATGCCATTTGTCTGCATGCCTAATATAGATGATATAATAAGAAAATATCAGCGAAATACCCATTGCGTTATTTATGCCGCTAAGTATATGTTTCACAACTAATAAGATTACTAATATAGTGCCTTTAAATTTTATAGTGCAATTTATTATTATTATTTTGTTTTTAGTAAAATGAAATTAGTTATTTTAAGTTATTTTAACTCTTCTTATTTTTCTTTTACTGATGTTCGTGCTTATATCCAATTAAAGTTCGAGCACGCTGTCCTGGGCACACATCTCAGCTATCTGGGCTGTCTGTCCAGGACAGTGGGTTAGATGTTAGTTGGTTAGTGAGAAAGAAGAGGGTGCAGTGGTCTTACACCTACCTACTGAGTCGATAAAACTCGTTCTGGGTGGGAGCCGGTAACGGGTTTCGAACCTTGTACTTACCAGCCTTATGTCCGATGGCTTAACAACGACGCAACCGAGGCCGGTAAGTGCATTTAAACTTTATAGTGGTATTTATTATTATTATTATGTTTTTAATAAAATGAAATAAATGAGTTATTTTAAGCTATTTTAACTCTTAACAGCACTGTAACCAAGTGCGAAGGCGAAATTATCTGTCTAAATGCCAACTTCTGCACGACATTAACAAATAAATTTGATGTAATCAAATTCTAAACAGCTTTAGCATTTCCAAACTGGTAATTTGTGTTGTTTTATTTATTTATTTTAAATACATTGTTCATGTTACACAGCGATTAAATGTAATCATCTTCTTGTTGTTGTTTTTTGCCTTTTTTTTTTCTTTTTTTTTTTTAGCTGATGATTTTTGGTGTCTCTTCTTTGTTTATTTATGCGTTTATTTTCTTCTTCTTCTTCTTCTTCTTCTTCTTCTTCTTCTTCTTCTTCTTCTTTTTTTTATTATTATTATTTTTTTTTTTTTTTATTTTTTTTTATTATTATTAATTTTTTTTTTTTAATTTTGGTGGGTTTTTGTGGGGTTTTTTTTTTCTTTACTTTGGGATGGGAATGTTTGGAAGGGGTCTTTGAATGGGGTTTTGTTTTGGTTTTGTCTTTTATCTTTTATTTCGTAAGAAGATTTTTTTTTTTTGTTTTTGTTTTAAGGCAGGTGTTGTTGCTGTTTTGTTGTGTTTTATTTTTTACTGGTTTTTGTTTCCTGTTTTCTTTTCTCCTTTCTTTTGTTGTTGTTATTGTTGTTGTTTTAAACTCTCTTTTAACTTTTGTTTTTATTCAATGGAATAATCGTCAACAGCCTTGATGCGACGTAGAAACCACATCGCCATTTTTCTATTGTAATTGTAATTTTTTATTGTTTATTAAATTTCTTGCTTGCACGCGTGTGTGTGTGTGTGTGTGTGTGTGTGTGTGTGTGTGTGTGTGTGTGTTTGTGTTTATGTGTGTGTGTGTGTGTTCAAACCCGCTCGTTCAAGATGTCAATACTTACATCATTAAAAATTATTTCTACATAAACAATTATTTATCAAAATGTGTGAATGTTCTCTTTTATTGCCATTAACACATATTATAATGACATGAATGTCTAAACAGTGTGTTGTGTACATTGTGAAATCAAGGTTCACGGAACCTGACTAACGTCTGTAGCTTGCGTTTTGGGCATATGCACTATATTCATCCTGCAACCACTGTTTCTATCGACAGTAAAAGTAAAGTTTGTTTTATTTAACGACGCCGCTAGAGCACATTGATTTTTTATCTTATCATCGGCTATTGGACGTCAAACATATGGTCATTCTGACACTGTTTTTAGAGGAAACCCGCTATCGCCACATAGGCTACTCTTTTTACGACAGGCAGCAAGGGATCTTTTATTTGCGCTTCCCACAGGCAGGATAGCACAAACCATGGCCTTTGTTGAACCAGTTATGGATCACTGGTCGGTGCAAGTGGTTTACACCTACCCATTGAGCCTTGCTGAGCACTCACTCAGGGTTTGGAGTCGGTATCTCGATAAAAATCCCATGCCTCAACTGGGATCCGAACCCAGTACCTACCAGCCTGTAGACCGATGGCCTGCCACGACGCCACCGAGGCCGGTTATTTCTATTGACAGATTATGATGACCGATTAAAGAAAAGTCATAAATGTATACTAGCAGATTATGACTTTTGACGTCACTCATATGACGTCACACGCATAGCTACATTACAAAGCTGGACCCAATTTCACTAAACATCTTTAGGGCCGTAGCTAGCGGGAAGGGGGGGGGGGGTGGCAAAGGGGGGCACGGCCCTGATCGTAAGTTACGTTTTACACGTAAACGTAAATCTACGACTGAAGAGCATTTAACAAAGAAGTGTAAACGTAAGCTACGAGTAAAGTTAGACGTAAATCTAAGCGTGCTTTCGACCACAACTAGTCGCACACGTAAATTGCTACATCCACTTCGATAATTCATAAAATGGTAACACGAAACAAAATTGTAAAGTGTTTAACAAATTAACTCCCTTTATTAATCCAGTGATAGTCAGTTTTGTTACCTGTGTCATTTGATCCACTCAGAGCGGGATTTAACTTAGTCGGTTGAGTGCTCGCTTGAGGTGCCAGCATCACAGGATCGAACCACCTGGGTGGATCCATTCAACTGATTTGTTTTTCTTCTAGTTTCAACCAGTGCATCACAGCTGGTCAAAGGCCGTGGCATGTATGTTCCTGTCTGTGGGAAAGCGGATATAAAAGATCCCTTGCTGCACTACGAAAAAAATGTAGCGGGTTTCCTCTAACAACTACTTGTCAAAATTACCAAATGTTTGACATCGAATAGCCGATGAATAATAAATCAATGTGTTTTAGTGGTGTCGTTAAACAAAAACATTTCTTTTTTTTAATCCACTCAATTTTTTTTAATTTCTTTTTCAAATAGGCTGATAGCGTTCTATTAAGACGAGTCTGCATAATTGTTTATATATGCAAATGTATGCAGCAACAAACCAGACGATATTTCCCCCAGTACCTATTCCCTGCACCAGCTCCCATTAAACGCAGGGCCGTGCCGTCGTCTGGACATGGGGGTGTGGTAAACTGTCTTGAAAACGCGTCACTTCTCGTCTTCATTACGAATATATGTGAATCCCTTTCGGACCTCGGCTCATTTGCCTTGCACAAACTCAGCTTGCTCCTTTTACAATTCTGTGACACCCCTCTCCCCTTTACAAATGTCTAGATCCGCCCCTGCTATCAAACGTATTATTTTAAAACTTATATTTGATGGACTGTATAATGTTTTACTTTCATCTTTTTCAAATTTGACTACAATTTACAAATAAAACAACTATCCATACACAAATGACTGCCTGATCAACTGTCTATTATTTTGATATGGGTGAAAGTTGTCTAGACAAAAAAAAAAAAAAAAAAAAAAAAAAAAAAAAAAAACCACCAAACAGTTGCGTAGCGTGGGTGGGTCCACCGTGGCGGTTGCCCTGGGCGCAAAATTCTGGACTGATGGAAGGAACTCGGACGCTGTTTACCCACGCTATGCCACTGCACCCAAACGTCATCTTGCATTTTGCCTACACAAATAATAAATTCGTTCATGACGTGGGAAAATCTTAGTTGCGGATCCAAGGGGTGGACATGACATTTTTTATGCACACCCTCTTTGCAGTATATCTACTACTTTGTTGGAAAACACAAATTGAAATCACCATATTCGACGTGTCAAAATCAGCCCAGTAGGAACGGCCAGTATAGTCCAGTCAAGTTATCCAATTAAGGGGTCCAACCCACCACTAATGCTATACCCCAGGAATACCACATTAAAAATAGAGATGAATAGAAGTGGTGGAAGGGCCCTAAATATGCTAATTTATGTTAATTAGGTACGATCATCAAACGAACCAGATAAACAACTAGAAATCTTACATTTGTCATCAAAAGAAGCAATTAAATGCTATCCAAATTAATCAGTTGTGTTGTTAGAAATAATAAGTCTCATTAGGCCTAAGTGCCTGCTGTACTGGCATGTGCTTCTATGGGGTGTCATTTGTGCATTAACCCATAAGTGCTCAAGGCCTTGCATAAATCAGCCATTTCCAAGGGAATTCTTGCATGTTTCACTCAATTAGACCTCAGCTCCTGGTTTTTAATGGCAAGGCTTCAAATTCTGTCCAGTTATGGGAGATTGTTCAGGCTTTAATACCATGCTGGTAGTTAAGGGGTCCTGGCTTATTTCTGAGATCATTTGACGTCAGCAATTGCGAGAATGCCAATATTAAAGATAACTGATCAGGTCCATCAAGAGTGGTGATCTCTCACTTTCATAATGCTGTGTATACATATCCTCAACCACTAATTTTTATTAATCAAATGTATTCAGTATGTTGTGAAGCAAAAAAATTAATAACTTATGAACCCTTTTCTATTTTCCAGGAATGTTCTACGTAACAGAAATGGAAGAGTGTGTCATATGCGGAAAAAGCCTTGCTACTGGAGGAGACATCGTTACTCTTCGACAGAAAGGAAGTGACTGCATCAACAGTGCAAGTGAAATGCGGGGCTGTGACATAAGAACTGTACCGGGACAACGTGTTCATACTGCGTGTCGATTAGAGTTCACTAACAAGAATGCTATAGCTAGAGACTTGAAAAAGTCAGGTACACCCGCAGAAAGGATTGAATCGCCAGTTTTACGTTCTTCAACACCAGTTTTCAATTTTGAAGAACATTGCCTATTTTGTGGCAAGCCTGAAAAATATGGTAGACGTAAGCGGGGATTTGATGTGATACCAGTACAAACTACAGTTTTGCAAAAAACAATTACAGAAATTTGCAAAAAAAGGGGTGATGATTGGGCTCAAACTGTTATGGGAAGATTGGAGTATGCACGAGATATACGTGCTAAAGATGCTGTTTATCACAGACAATGCAATGTGAATTTTAGAACGGAGAATGTGAAAATCCCAAAACGGTTCAGTGATACAGAGGAATCAGTAAAGCGTGGAAGACAAGCTAATGCAGAGACACAAGAAGCCTTTCTACGGGTTTGTAACTTCATGCAGGAGAATGATGAATAGCAGATAACTATTGGTGACCTGATAGAAAAAATGGATGAGTTTTTAGAGGGAACTGGTTGCTCATCATATGGCTTTACTCACATGAAAGCAAAACTAAATGAGCATTTTGGGCAGGAAATAGTGATTGCTGAATTGGATGGGAAACCAAATATTGTAACTTTGCGAAAAAATGCGGCAGCAATTCTGCACAGTTTTTATGAACAAAACAAGAAATCTGATTCTGAAGCAGAAGCAGTCCGTCTAGTCGAAACCGCTGCAAAACTGATACGGATTGATATAAAATGTATTGAGGTCTCCAATGAATACTTTCCATCAACTGATCACATGATGCATGCAGAAAAGGCTCTGCAGTATTTGCCATCCATGCTTAACATATTTTTGAGGATTGTGTTTACGGGAAAAGATATTGACGTTAAAATTTCTTCAGTGGGGCAGGCGATTATGGCCGCAACACGTCCACGGGTTTTATTGGCGCCACTTCAGCGTGGTTTGTCCGTGGAAATGCACCACCAGTTTGGGTCGCGGTTTCTTGTGGACATTCTGCACAGCCATGGATTCGGATGTTCTTATGCAGTAGTGCAGGAATATGAAAAGTGTTCTGCAGTATTTAAGAGTTCCAAGACAGAAAATCTCAATTCTAACCAAGTGGTACAGTTTATGGCTGACAATGTTGATCATGACCTTTGCACTATTGATGGTCATGGGACATTTCACGGGATGGGAATTATTGCTGCATTTACCCCCGGAATGGTGTCTGCAAGCAAACCAATTCCAAGAGTATCAGTGACAGAAGAAGACATTCGTCAAGTTGGTAAAATAAACATCAAATACTATGTTTCCCAACTTACTGGGAAATCATCACTGAAATACAAGGAATTATTGGCACTAGAAGTTACAGACCCTACTCGGGACATAGACATTCTCTGGGAAATGTCTTTCTTCTTGCACCCCAACAGGCCTTCATGGTCTGGAATGATGCAAACCGTACACAATGGAAGTCATCCCGGAAAGTCAAGTGTGTTATTTCTACCAATGATTGACTTGAATCGTTCTGACCTGTCATGCATCTACTCAACGCTGTACTATGTTTGTAAACAGGCTGAGGGTTACAATGTCACTCCAGTTATTACTTTTGATCAACCGTTATGGCTGAAGGCCACCATGATCAAGCATTCAGAAACAGTTGACAGTTTGATCAGGTCAGTAGTGATACGATTAGGTGGCTTTCATACACAGATGAGTTTTCTAGGCAGCATTGGCCACCTTATGGCAGGCTCTGGACTTTCCGAACTACTAGAGACGATTTATGCAACTAACAGTGTCACATTCTTTCAGGGAAAGCTGTCTCTTGAGCTGTTAGAGGACATTTATTAGTGTACGCGTCCTTGCATACTATGCTCTTTGCAAATGCATACAACTACACTCTGCCTACTGCCGATGAAGGAGATGAGGACAACTCTGGTGAGGATAGTCATGAAAGTCAAAGCAACTGCGATTTGGACACGGCAAGAGATTTCCTGAATGGTTTGTTGGATTGTGATGATTGTGGAGATAAGATCCCTAAAGCAGTGAGTCGAATACAAAGTAAGATTGCTGAGGAAAAGACATTGTTATGTGACCACAGAACAGCCCAACTATGGTTGCAGTACATGGATATGGTGCAGATATTCTGTCAGTTCATAAAAGCTGAAAGGACTGGAGATTGGTTCATTCACCTGAAATCAGTTTGGGAAATGTTGCCGTACTTTGCCGCATCAGGACACAATTGCTATGCTAAGTGCGCCTACCTCTACCTGCAGGAGATGCTCTGTCTTGAAGCAGATCATCCAGATGTGTATAGAAGTTTCTGTGAAGGACACCCATGTCGTTCGCCGCTCTGAGATATTGGGCCGGCCTGTCCACTGATCTTATTATTGAGCAGGTGCTTATGCGCAGAGTGAAAAGTCGTGGTGGTCTTACTCATGGACGGGGGTTCTCTGAATGCCAACGAGCACAGTGGTTGCTGTCAATGCCAGCTTGTTCAGAGGTCAATCTTACTCATGGACGGGGGTTCTCTGAATGCCAACGAGCACAGTGGTTGCTGTCAATGCCAGCTTGTTCAGAGGTCAATTTTGCCATGCAGACACTATCAGGGGTCACATATGTCACAAGTGAGCAGCACAAGGCACGACAGAAAAAAGATGTTGATGATACTTTTGACTTGCTCAAGACACTGAAGCAGTTGGATCCTTTTGGTAGTGACAAGTCATTGCGCAGCCTAGTCAGTGGTGTCACAGCAAACATGTCTGTTAATGTTGACAGTGCAAACAAAGTAGGGCAGACAATACTTGACAGCATGGTTGGAATGAGCATCAATGAATTCTCCTTTAAGCGACAAAATCAAGTTGTTACCCTCGCTGCCAAGACATTGGTGACTACTAAAGATGATGTCATACAACTTGAGCCACAGCTTCTGTTCCAAAGACTAAGTGTTATTGCCAGTAAGGAGGAAGATCCCTCAACGGATTTGAAGTATGAACTCTGCGGCTACCAAGCAGCCCTGTTTGAGTCAACCGTTCTCCTCAGAGAAGCCAACAAACCTGCCCTTGCTGATGCAATGTGGGTATATGTGAAAGGCTCACAGCCAGATTCCCTGCTGTCTACTGAACTTCACTATGTGCTTGATGGGAGATTCCTCATTCAGAGAATTCCTTGGCCCAGAAAAGAGTCGGTTGATCACATCTGTCAATTATATACGTGGACTATGTAACTCGAAGGTACTCAAAAGCAACCATTGTATTTGATGGCTATCCTGCAGGACCGTCAACCAAGGATGTTACTCACTTGTGCAGGACAAAGGGTTGCTGCGGTCCAGAGGTTAATTTTTCTGGCCAAACTGTTATTTCTTTGAAGAAAGCTGAGTTTTTGTCAAACCCAGTAAACAAGCAGAGGTTCATAAACATTTTGAGTGATAAACTTGAGAGAGTAGGATGTGTTTTTCAACATGCAAAGGGAGATGCAAATACACTGATTGTCATGACTGCAGTGCAATCTGCTGAGTTTGTTGACACTGTTCTATTCGGAGAGGACACAGACTTGCTTGTTCTACGTTGCTACCATGCAAAGAATCTGCCAAAGGCAAATTATTTTCGACCAGAACCAAAGTTACATTAAAAAAGCTGCAGAGTATGGGACATACAAAAGACGAGGGATATCCTAAAGGAGACTACATGTGAATACATTCTGTTTGCCCATGCCATTTCCGGTTGCGACACAACCTCTAGACTGTATAGGGTTGGGAAACATCTTGTGTTTAAAAAGCTGCTTGGTGATTCCGAATTCAGAAAACATGCAGAAATCTTTTTGTCTGGCCCATATACCCAACAGGATCAAATTAATGAAGCTGGGGAGAAGGCAATTGTGTCCCTGTACAATGAAGAAAAATATGACAGTCTGGACAAACTTAGATGCCAGCGATTTAAAGAAAAAGTTGTCAGGTGTTCAAACGAGATTCAGACACAGGTTTTGCCACCAACGTCAGGTGCTGCCAAGTACCACTCACTACGTGTTTGCCATCAAATAAGCAAATGGAAAGGAGAAAGCCTTAATGCCACTGAATATGGGTGGAAGGAGAAGGATGGCAAGTTCATTCCACTGCGAACAGACCTGTCTCCAGCTCCTGACCACCTACTAGAAGTTATTCACTGTAACTGTAAAACCGGCTGCAGTACTCTAAAACGCACCTGTCGCAGGAATGGCCTTGAATGTACATTTGCCTGTGGTGACTGTAAAGGCACTAGCTGCTCTAATACAAAGGCTATTGAGACTGAAGTTGATGAATGAACAATCACAGAGCTTCAAAAAACATTTCCGGAGACTTGGCTTTTATCTTCTTCTGGATTTGTCTATCTGATGCGGGCAGTACTTGTTTATGTTACTTGGTTAACCCTGCCTTATTTGCATAATTGGCTCATAATGACAACTTTTGGGGGATTATTTCATGTATTACTAGCATTGAACCATGAAATCTAGATCTTGACATTTTTCTCATACTTGTTGGTTCACAGTTCTAAAATTTCTGATGAAAAGGTGGTATGGCGACACATAATTAGCATAATTATGATTACATAATTAGCCAATCACCCAAATGGGCACTTGATTTTAGTTTCTATTATTTCTAGCAACACAATTGATGAATTTGGATAGCATTTAATTGCTTCTTTTGATGACAAATGCAAGATTTCCAGTTGTTTATCTGGTTCCTTTGATGTTCGTACCTAATTAACATAAATTAGCATATTTAGGGCCCTTCCACCACTTCTATTCATCTCTATTTTTAATATGAGAGATTCCCACAGAGAAACAATTTTTTGCAATTAGTGGTGGGTCAAGTCACTATTTGACTGGACACACACTTGTGAGCCTTTTTTTTATCAGATTAATGTTTACCATTGTAACCAAAAGCTGAAACCGATCCATCAGTGCATCAACACAATTATTTGACACATTATTTATTTGCTATTTGCGATCAATACCAAATCCAGAAAAAAAAACGTCTGGCATTGTTGTTTCCAATCTCATGAAGAGGGGTGGCGTCGAAAGTGAGTTCACAATGTCAATACCGTGTATGGCCACCGTGTGCGTGCACACAGGCCTGACAACGACGTCTCAGTGATGACACCAGATGGTTCAGAAACCCTTGTGGGATGTTGTTCCAGACCTAAACAAGGTCACGACCCAGTTGGTTCAAGGTCAACGGCTGGTTTGTCAGGAGACGTAGGCGTCTCTCCATTTCGTCCCATATGTGCTCAATGGGCGACAGGTCAGGCGAAACAGAGGGCCAAGGAAGTGTGTTGACATTCTGCTGTCCGAGGAAGTCGGTCACTACATGTGCGACGTGAGGGCAAGCGTTGTCTTGCTGCAACATGACGGCGCCACGTTGACCTTGAAGGAACGGGAGAACATGCGGTTTTATGATTTCATCCCTGTAGCGTACGGCAGTCAGATTTCAAGCCACAATCACCAGCTGCGTCCTCCCGTGTGATGTGATGCCTCCCCACACCATGACGCTCCCACCGCCGAAACCGGCGCGCTGCACAACGCAGGCGTCAGCGTAGCGTTCGTTAACACGTCTGTAGACTCGATTTCGACCGTCACTACCGTCCAAATGGAATCTGGACTCGTCGGTGAATACCACACCTGACCAGTCGCGACGGGTGAATCGTAAGTGCTGTCTACTCCATGCTAGACGCGCATTTCGGTGACGTCGTAGCAGAATAGGACGTATTGCTGGGCGTCGCTGCCTGGTGTTGTGCTCCAATAAACGGTTGCGAACTGTCCTGGCATTGATTACTCTCAAACCAGGGATGGTTCTGGCTGTCAAAGTTGCCGCCCGAAATCGATTCAGAAGATGTGTTACCCGAATATGGTTGTCCTGTGCTTGTGTCGCCACGCGAGGGCGACCTGAACGTGGTATGTCTCTGGTGTTGCCCTGCTGTTGGTAATATCGCCACAAATTCTGTATGGTGTTTCGATGCACGCCAAAACGTCTTGCGACCTCGTTATGCGCCATTCCAATTTTAAGCATACCGACTGCGCGGTGACGTTCAAATTCAGATAGGCGTGGCATGACGTCAACGCCGTTTAGAATTAATTAAAGTTCTTTTTCTAGCCAGTGGTTTTGTCCTCTACCGTTTTTCGTTGCAAAAAAATGAACAAGGACATGTGCACCTGTACCACGTGATCAGCAAATCAGGTTACGAGTCGTGCACGTGCGGCACATGAACAACACGTGCTATTGCAATATCGAGGATAAAGTTTTGGAAAAAATGGTTGGGCACATGTCTCCTGAAAATGTTATTATTTTACAACTTGCGATTATGATTTTATTGAACTTTTTACCATGCACAGGAACTTTTTTCCACTTGTATCACGAGACTGCATAGCGGTCGAGTGGGATGTTTTTTTCGCAAAATAAACAAGTGCAATAATTAGGAAGCGAAAACAACGCATGTGAAGTTCTGTATTTATTACATACCTTCTTTTATATTTTACAAAAAATAGCTTTTAATTTAACGTCATATAACAACTGTGTTAAATCTATGATCCATCCTCCTTTCGTGGATTCACTAAACTTTAAGAATCTTACTCTGCAGCCTTGTGTAATTTTTCAAATATGTTTTTTGTCAAATATGATATATATCTCATCGAGATTGCAATCGTATCACACTCGTCGCGCTTGCTCGTCGCGCAAGCGCGACTCGTGAGATATGAT
This sequence comes from Gigantopelta aegis, assembly GCF_016097555.1. Taxonomy (NCBI): domain Eukaryota; kingdom Metazoa; phylum Mollusca; class Gastropoda; order Neomphalida; family Peltospiridae; genus Gigantopelta; species Gigantopelta aegis. The sequence continues at coordinate 20,673,644 of NC_054711.1, forward strand.
TGCAAACTTCACGAAATAAGATATAAATCATATTTGACAAAAAACATGAAATTTTCTATTTATTATATAACTTTTGGCATTTTTACTTTATTTTTAAAATGCCAGCAGCAGAATAGTTCCGGCTTTCGTACAGTGAAGATAACATTTTCTACAGCGACGATAGCACATTTTAGAGTGAAATAGTGAAATAGTGAAATGTTCACTCTAAAATGTGTTATCGTCACTGAGTGACTGATAACACTTTTATTCGACTGATATTTTAAAGGGACATTCCCGAGTTTGCTGCATTGTAAGATGTTTCCGACTAATAAAATATTTCTACGATTAAACTTACATATTAAATATATTTTCTTGTTTAGAATATCAGTGTTTATATATTCAATGTGTTTTTGGTCGTCTTAATATTTGTAAGAAGCCTAAACTGGATTCGGTCTTCAAATAATTTCGTACGTACAAAAAAACATTTTTTTAGGAAACAAAATGAAATTTAACCTACTACAAATATTAGAACGATCAGAAACACGTTTAATATGCAGCCAATAATATTTTATGCAGAAAAAACAAAATATTTGATATGTAATTACAATCGTTAAAAAGTCTTTGTTAGTCCATAACATCTTTAAAATTGCAGCAAACTCAGGAATGTCCCTTTAAGACATTTCACTAAATGTTATATAATCAAAGGCGCTAACTACAGTAAAAATAAAGGGAATTTCCCATTTAAAATAACTAAGGCTATAAATAACTAAGGCTATCGTGTGAGGTCGCCTTAACTGGAGAGCGTCCTTCTGACTTAAATAGGTAATATGAGCTGCACTAAATCGAATACTGGTACTTCGTGGTAAGAAACCAGAACGGAATGATGGGTTCTAAATGGTTAGATATTGGACATATATTCGGGATATCAGCTTTAATTATGCATATTTATAACCTGAATAGTACATTTTAATAACGTATAGTGTTTTCAATCTAGAAGCCAGCGACCGACACAACTTTCACATTAACTGAGTCAAGGCTACTAGATTATAGAAAAAACACAACAGCTTGAATATATGCCTGTACTACAGCGTACGTTACACATAATGAATGGATGGATGAATGAATGAATGATTGAACGAATGGTTCAATAAATGAATGAATGAATGAATGAATGAATTAGTGAATCCATGAATCCGTGATTGAATGATTAAATGAATGAATGAATGAATGAATGAATGAATGAATGAAAGAAAGAAAAAAAAGAAATGTTTTATTTAACGACGCACTCAACACATTTTATTTACAGTTATATGGCGTCAGACATACGGTTAAGGACCACACAGATTTTGAGAGGAAACCCGCTGTCACCACTACATGGGCTACTCTTTCCGATTAGCAACAAGGGATCTTTTATTTGCGCTTGCCACAGACAGGATTGCACAAACCTTGGCCTTTGTTGAACCAGTTATGGATCACTGGTCGATGCAAGTGGTTTACATCTATCCATTGAGCCTTGCGAGGCCGGTACAGGATGAATGAATGAATGAATGAATGAATGGATGGATGAATGGATCGATGGATGGATGGATGGATGAAGGAATGAATTGAATGAATGAATGAATGAATGATTAACAACACCTCAGCACGAAAACTACATCGGCTATTGGGTGTTTAACTAAGACAGGGAAGGAAGGAAATGTTTTATTTAACGACGCACTCAACACATTTTATTGACGTTATATGGCGAATGCAAAAAGGTATGATCAACATTAACATAAACATTTAAGTGCTAAATTAAAACACAGTGTAAAGAGCTGTGTAAAATTATAAATATCACAGATGGATACAATTAGTAAATTAAAACACAGTGTGAAGAGCTGTGTAAAACTATAAATATCACACGCGGATACAATTAGTAAATTAAAACAGTGTAAAGAGCTGTGTAAAACTATAAATATCACACGCGGATACAATTAGTAAATTAAAACACAGTGTGAAGAGCTGTGTAAAACTATAAATATCACACGCGGATACAATTAGTAAATTAAAACACAGTGTAAAGAGCTGTGTAAAACTATAAATATCACACACGGATACAATTAGTAAATTAAAACACAGTGTAAAGAGCTGTGTAAAACTATAAATATCACAGATGGATACAATTAGTAAATTAAAACACAGTGTAAAGAGCTGTGTAAAACTATAAATATCACAGATGGATACAATTAGTAAATTAAAACACAATGTAAAGAGCTGTGTAAAACTATAAATATCACAGATGGATACATTAAGTAAAATTCTCGAAGAACTTTCTATAAACGTTCAGGATGGATTCTAAATGATTCCATCACATTTCTCCGACCAAATATTTATGTCCTCGTCTTTTTAAGATGATTGTAATCAGCTGCATGTAATTAATGAAGGAAGGAAGAAATTTGTCTTTGTTTAACAATTCCACTAGAGCACCTTGATTTATTAATCATCGGCTATCGGATGTCAAACGTATGGCAGTTTGGCCCAGTCCTAGAGATGATACCCGCTAAAAATTCTCCATTAGTAGCAAGTGATCTTTTATATGCACCATCCCACAGACAGGATAGCACATACGACGACCTTTGATATGCCAGTCGTGATGCACTGGCTAGAGCGAGAAATAGCCCAATAGGCGAATGAAGGAAGAAAATGTTTTATCTAACGACGCACTCAACACATTTTATTTACAGTTATGTGGAGTCAGACATATGATTAAGGACCTCACAGATAAAGAGAGAGGAAACCCGCTGTCGCCACTTCATGGGCTGCTCTTTTAGATTTGCAGCAAGTGATCTTTCATATGTACCATCCCACAGACAAGATAGTACATACCACGGTCTTTGATATGCCAGTCGTGGTGCACTGGCTGGAACGAGAAATAGCCCAACGAGGATCGATCCCAGACCGACTGCGCATCGAGCGAACGCTTTACCACTGGGCTACGTCCCGCCCCCTGCATGTAATGAAGCAATAGTAACAATGTTCAAGGGTTTCCACATAAAGTTGTTTTTTTGTTTTGTTTTTTGTTTTGTTTTTTAAATGTCTCACTGTGTTGAAAATAGCCACGTCATATAAATATGACAAACAAATATTAAAATGCACCCAATCACAACCATAAAACAAATGGAAGTCACAAACAAATTTTAAAAATACAAAAACAAAAGCAAACTCAAACAAAAACAAAACTAGCAAAATATGTATGATAAGAAAACATCAGAAACCAAACCAAACAAACAAATAAAACAGAGGAAAAAACTCAAACCCAAATAAAAAATAAATAAACAAAAATGGGAGTCGTCATCATCATCACCGCCAAAATAGTCATCCTCATAACCAGCACCATATTCATCATCATCACCACCATCACCGCCATAGTCATCATCATCACCGCCAACATAGTCATCATCATCATCATCATCACCATAGTCATCATCATTATCACCGCCATAGTCATCATCATCATCACCACCATAGTCATCCTCATAACCAGCACCATATTCATCATCATCACCGCCATCACCGCCATAGTCATCATCATCACCGCCAACATAGTCATCATCATTATCACCACCATAGTCATCATCCTCATCACCACCATCATAGTCATCATCATCACCGCCATAGTCATCATTCTCATCACCGCCATAGTCATCATCATTATCACCACCATAGTCATCATTCTCATCACCGCCACCATAGTCATCATCATCACCGCCATAGTCATCATTCTCATCACCGCCACCATAGTCATCATCATCACCGTCATAGTCATCATCATCACCACCATAGTCATCATCATCACCGCCACCATAGTCATCATCATCACCGCCATAGTCATCATTCTCATCCCCGCCACCATAGTCATCATCATCACCGTCATAGTCATCATCATCACCACCATAGTCATCATCATCACCTCCACCATAGTCATCATCATCACCGCCATAGTCATCATCATCACCGCCACCACAGTCATCCTCATAACCAGCACCATATTCATCATCATCACCGCCATCACCGCCATAGTCATCATCATCACCGCCAACATAGTCATCATCATCATCATCATCATCACCATAGTCATCGTCATTATCACCGCCATAGTCATCATCATCATCACCACCATAGTCATCCTCATAACCAGCACCATATTCATCATCATCACCGCCATCACCGCCATAGTCATCATCATCACCGCCAACATAGTCATCATCATTATCACCACCATAGTCATCATCCTCATCACCACCATCATAGTCATCATCATCACCGCCATAGTCATCATTCTCATCACCGCCATAGTCATCATCATTATCACCACCATAGTCATCATTCTCATCACCGCCACCATAGTCATCATCATCACCGCCATAGTCATCATTCTCATCACCGCCACCATAGTCATCATCATCACCGTCATAGTCATCATCATCACCACCATAGTCATCATCATCACCGCCACCATAGTCATCATCATCACCGCCATAGTCATCATTCTCATCACCGCCACCATAGTCATCATCATCACCGTCATAGTCATCATCATCACCACCATAGTCATCATCATCACCTCCACCATAGTCATCATCATCACCGCCATAGTCATCATTCTCATCACCGCCACCATAGTCATCATCATCACCGTCATAGTCATCATCATCACCACCATAGTCATCATCATCACCGCCACCATAGTCATCATCATCACCGCCATAGTCATCATTCTCATCACCGCCACCATAGTCATCATCATCAGCGTCATAGTCATCATCATCACCACCATAGTCATCATCATCACCGCCACCATAGTCATCATCATCACCACCATCACCGCCATAGTCATCATCATCACTGCCAACATAGTCATCATCATTATCACCAACATAGTCATCATCATCACCATCATCGTCACCACCACCATAGTTATCATCCTCATCACCACCATAATCATCATCATCACCGCCATAGTCATCATTCTCATCACCGCCACGATAGTCATCATCATCACCACCATAGTCATCATCATCACCGCCACCATAGTCATCATCATCACCACCATCACCGCCATAGTCACATTATCACCACCATAGTCATCATCATCACCACCATATTCATCATCATCACCATCACCATAGTCATCATAATCACCACCATAATCATCATCATCATGACCACCATAGTCATCATTATCACCACCATAGTCATCATCATCACCACCATAGTCATCATCATCACCGCCATCATAGTCATCATCATCACCACCATAGTCATCATCATCACCGCCATAGTCATCATCATCATCGCCACCATAGTCATCATCATCACCACCATAATCATCATCATCACCACCATAGTCATCATCATCACCATCACCAAAGTCATCATAATCATCACCACCATAGTCATCATCATCATGACCACCATAGTCATCATTATCACCACAATAGTCATCATAATCACCACCATAATCATCATCATCATCACCACCATAGTCATCATCATCACCACCATAGTCATCATCATCACCACCATAGTCATCATCATCACCATCACCATAGTCATCATAATCACCACCATAATCATCATCATCATGACCACCATAGTCATCATTATCACCACCATAGTCATCATTATCACCACCATAGTCATCATTATCACCACCATATTCATCATCATCACCGCCATAGTCATCATTTTCATCACCGCCACCATAATCATCATCCTCATCACCACCACCATAGTCATCCTCATCACCACCACCATAGGCATCCACGTCACCACCACCATAGTCATCATCCTCATTATCACCACTACCATAGTCATCATCATCATCACCACCATAGTCATCATCCTCATCACCACCACCATTAGTCAAGTTGCACAACACAAGCGCTGAAAAGATTAGTGAATTCTCTCAGTTTTCATTGCTTTGCTAATGCTGTAGGAGAGATCGATGGGCTGGTTTATTTCTCGCACATTACGACGTGCCACAGTGACCAGATTTCACAGGCCGGACCGCCGAGCAAAGCAGACGTCAATCTCTGTCTTGCTACACAGTCTAACTGCGTCTACCTTCTGTGAGGTTCATTTAGCGATTTCCAGTAGACAGATAGTTCTTGACATACAGGCGTTACGTCAAACAGGTGACTTCAGAAAGTGCTGGTCTTCTGTGCGGTTTGTTAGACAGTTCTTGATATACAGGTATTACGTCGTTATATAGGTAACTTCAGAAAGTGCCGATCTTTTCTGCTGTTCATATAGCGATTCCAGCAAAAAGTTCTTGACATATAGGCGTTACGTCAAACAGGTGACTTCTGAAAGCGCTGGTCTTCTGTGCGGTTCATTTAGCTATTTCCGTAGACAGACAATACTTGACATACAGGCGTTACGCCAAACATATGTATTCAGTGAGGTACATTTAGCGATTCTTGTCCAGTTGACTACAGTGTGTGCTTGTTTTCAGTTCAAAGGATATAGGCACGTAAATATAGTTAAAGTCTAAGTCAGTGCGGTTAATTTTGCGATTCTATTAGACAGATAGCTGTTGACATACAGCCGTTATCTGTAACAGGTGACTTTAGAAAGTGTTGGTGAAATCAGGATGTCTTGACCTTCTGCGCGGTTAATTTTGCAATTCCAGTAAATAAATATTAACATACAGGCATTACGTCATACAGGTTACTTCAGAATATGCTGACGGCCACGACCGATTCTTTGAACATAGTGCTCGTTAAGTTCTGATGACGTTTGTAGCAAGGTCGAGATTGTTTTGACTGCGACTCTCGGTGAATTTAAAAGACACGTCAGTGAATTCGGGACAAATGAAACAAATTCAGAACACATGTTAGTGAATTCAACTTACACATCAGCGATTTCAATGTGATTGTCAATGGATTCAGAACTATTTTCAGCGAAATCAGCATATATGTGGGTGAACTTAGTACACATTGTAGTCGGTTCAAAATCAAGTTGAAGCTCCATTGAATTTACGCAGGCATATTTCGTGGAACTGTGAACAATCATCAGTGAATTCAGCATACATTTTCTGAATTCAACACAAAGTTAAGTGAATTATGTTTTTTATCTGAGTAAATTCAGCACATGTTATGTTGGTGATATCAGTATGAACAGACTTGAAATCAAGACAAGTAGCAGATATACTGAAGCTAAAATTATTGTTTTAACCTAAGCATAATACTCAACGGATTCAGAATTCAGAAACAATATTGACGAAGAGAGAATAACAGAGAAATCAGCGTCACTCTCAAACCCACTGGTATTATATGTAAGTACTTAACCTTTGTTCTTCACAGTCTTCACAGTCTTGCACATCTTTTCTTTTTCTTTTTGTTGAATTTTAATGTGGGTTTTTTCTTCTTTTTCATTTTTGTTTTTCATTTCATTTCCTTCTTGTCCTTTACATATTAATGAAAGAAAGAAATGTTTTATTTAACATCGCACTCATCACATTTTATTTACGGTTATATGGCGTCAGACATATGGTTAAGGACCACACAGATTTTGAGAGGAAACCCGCTGTCGCCACTTCATGGGCTACTCTTTCCGATTAACAGCAAGGGATCTTTTATTTGCGCTTCCCACAGGCAGGATAGCACAAACCATGGCCTTTGTTGAACCAGTTATGGATCACTGGTCGGTGCAAGTGGTTTACACCTACCCATTGAGTCTTGCGGAGCACTCACTCAGGGTTTGGAGTCGGTATCTGGATTAAAAATTCCATGCCTCGACTGGGATCCGAACCTAGTACCTACCAGCCTGTAGACCGATGGCCTAACCACGACGCCACCGAGTCCGGTTTACATATTAATGATTTCACTTGATTTTCCGGGAGCGGGATTTAGCTCAGTCGGTTAAGTGCTCGCTTGATGTGTTTACGTCGCAGGATCGAACCACCTCTATGGATTCACTGAAATGATAAGGGATGTTTTTTGTTCCAAATAGTGCACCATAACTGGTCAAAGGCCGTGGTTTGTGCGTTCATGTCTGTGGGAAAGTGCATATAAAAGATATATTGCTACATTAGGAGACAACTGTATCGGTTTTCCTCTGTTAAAAAGTTAAGTTAAAGTTTGTTTAACGACACCACTAGAGTATATTGATTTGGTAATTTTTACATATATTTTCCCATTAGTAGCAAGGGATCTTTTATATGCACCATCCCGCAGGCAGGACAGCACATACCACGGCCTTTGATATACCAGTTGTGGCGCACTGGTAGGAATGAGAAATAGTCCAATGGGCCCACCAACGGGAATCGATCCTAAACCGACCGCGCATCAAGCGAGCACTTTACCACTGGGCTACGTCCCGCCCCCGGTTTTTCACTGATGACTGAAACGATTGAGATAACCCACAGAGCCACCGCTCCCCCTCCCCCCTTCCCCCCTTCCCCCCTTCCCCTACCCTGTCTTGTAAACCAAAATGTCGGTCAGTGTCAGTACCAAATGAATGAACGCATGTTTATTTGATTCCAACGTATTTTCGTGCTTATATCCAATTAAGGTTCAAGCACGCTGTCCTGGGCACACACCTCAGCTATCTGGCCTGCCTGTCCAGGACATTGGGTTAGTTGTTAGTTGGTTAGAGAGAGAGAGAGAGAGAGAGAGAGAGAGAGAGAGAGAGAGAGAGAGAGAGAGAGAGAGAGAGAGAGAGAGAGAGAGAGGAGGGGGGGGGGGGTGTAGTGAGCCTACCCATTGAACCCTTAAGAACTCGCTCTGGGTTGGAGCCGGTACCGGGCTGCGAACCCTGTACCTACCAGCCTGTAGTCCGATGGCTTAACCACTGCGCAGCCGAGGCCGGCACGCATTTTTAAAGAAACTGATGATAATGCCACACCTGTCACCGGTCCCAAACATAACTGAATGTTTATGAATGGCTGTTTATGAAAGGTATAATAATCAATGTACAAAGCAGTTCGGCAGCATTATTGTTGACCCTATTACCATATGTTCAATTCTTATATTATTGCTCCCTGATGCAACACACAGACACAATTACAGATTTAACCAAGCATTGCGGTATCGTGTTCAACCTAATAAATGATATGGCGAGCTGGCTTTGAACGAGAAGAAAGAAAAAAAACAAAAAAAATTTAACCAACCAACCAAACAAACATCTGTCACAAGTTTATATTTGTGTTAATAGTACAGTATGATATGTCCAGTATTTTGGGCTAAATGGATTTTGTTTGTGTGTAAATTTGTCAATTAGGCTAATCTGAATGCAAAAAAAAGCAACAAAAAAAAGTACTATTTATTTTTGTACATCTTGAGCTGCCATATTGGATTTCAAAATGGTCGTACGTTTTTGTTGGGGTTTTCTTTAGAAAATACCTTGAAGGAGCAGACCCAAGTTTCAAGCCGTAAAAATTGACACTAAGTTGGGTTCATCTGTAAACCTGTAATACATTTATATAACGTTAGAAGAGAGTGAAACAAGAGTCTGTGACGTAGAAACGGTGAAATATTGTTAATTTATTTATCGTTAGCTTATTTTAGCATGGTGCAGCACCATGCCTCAATAGTCTAGCACCATCTTGCCTCAATCAGCGCCATGCTGCCCTGAGATTAAACAAGCCTTTTTCAGTAATTAATTCTAAAATTGCCTTTATAAAAAATCCAAAAGGGTATTATTAATTAATAAAATATGCCTTTTATATCTTTTGCCATTCATTTATTAAAGCAAGCACATAAATTACATTAATGTTCATTTTAATTTTTAATTTTTTTAATGAAAAACAAGTGCCCCGAAAATGGTGAAAGTGCCCCAAAAGTGTTTTGTCTACCAGGCCTTGCCTAATTTCTAGGGAAATCACTATTAAACATACAATGCAGACTAAAACTCGACTCCATAACTGTTACTTCTCAGACGCACGTGCGTTTTTAAAAATATGATAAAATGCATTTTTTTGGTATTAGAAACACCGGGAAGACCAGAAACACATCGGATGTACGGAAATGGATAATCAAAATACTAAAATATAAGCAATGTGTGATTTCAGTGATCATAAACGGCACTAATAGTGAAAAATATGTGCTATTGTATAAAGACTCGGGTCTCTCTCTTTAACTAACAGTTGTTTTATTGAGGAAATGGCCTTACTTCGCTGTATTAATGAGAAGTATACATAATTATTAGAAATAATTATTCTTAATTATTTAGCATAATTATGTAATGGGTGGTCATTTTAATGACACCACTAGAGCACATTAATTTATTAACTATCGGCTATTGTGTGTCAAACATTTGGTAATTTTGTCATATAGTCTTAAAGAAGAAACTCGCTATTTTTTCCCTTAGTAGCAAGTGATCTTTTATATGCACCATCCTGCAGACAGAACAACACATGCAACGGCCTTTGATATGCCAGTCGTTGTGCATTGGTTGGAATGAGAAATAGCCCAAATCTGCTCACCCACGGGGATCGATCCTAGACAGACCGCGTATCAGGCGAGCGATCTAACACTGAGCTACGTCCTGTAATTAAAAAGAAATCAAGGACGAAGGAAGGAAGTAAACGTTTTATTCAACGACGCACTCAACACATTTTATTTACAGTTATATGGCGTCAGACATATGGTTAAGGACCACACAGGTATAGGGAGAGGAAACCCACTGTCGCCACTTCATGCGTTGCTCTTTTCAATTAGCAGCAAGGGATCTTTTATATGCACTATCCCGTAGACAGGATAACACATATAACGGCCTTTGATGTACCAGTCGTGGTGCACTAGTTGGAGCGAGAAATAGCCCAATGGGTCCACTGTCGGGGGTCGATCAAAGAGAGACCGCGTATCGGGCTTGCGCTTTAACACTGAGCTACGTTCTGTAATGGGAAAAGAAACTAAGGAAGAAAACATATTCTAAAATATTATCTAATAAAATAATAAAAATGTTAGTTTAAGTTTGTTTTGTTTAACGACACCACTGGAACACATCGATTAATTAATCATCGGCTTTGGATTTCAAACATTTGATAATTCTGACTAGTAGTCATCAGAGAAAACCCGTTACATGTTTTCTAATGCAGCAAGGGATCCTTTACATGCAAAATCCCACAGACAAAAAAAAACACATATCACAGCTTCTGTCCAGTTGTGCTGCACTGAGAACGAGAAGAAAAACACACAAAATGTTAGAAATTACACCTTTATTTGGACTTATTAATTTGAGCTTTATAGAGAATGTGTAGACTAATTCATCGACGTGTAATAAATCTTGGTAACATATTGGCAAGGCTTATACAGCAGACGTCGTACTATTGATTCGAGTGTACGCGGGAAAAAATACTGAAGTTATGTTAAAGGGACAGACCCTAGTTTCTAAACACTACAGGATATGTTTCACTATCAGAGCCGTTTATGACATATGAAATCAAACATTACTTATATTTTATTGTTTAAATTATCCAGTTCCGTACAACTGAAGTGTTTCTGGTCATCCTGGTGTTTCTAATACCAACAAATGCATTTTTAATAGTTTTAGAAACGCACGTGCGTCTGAGAAGTAGCGGTTATTGATTTGAGTTGTAGTCAAGGATATTTCCCGGTTTCAACGTCACCGACAAATAACTTACAGGCTTGTAAATTAACTAAACTTAGAGTGTCCATTTTTTACGGGTTAAAACTAGGGTTTGCGCCTCTGTTCTACAAAGAAAAGAAAAAAAAGAAAGAAAAAAAAAGAAACCCAAACAAACAAACCCCCGCCAAAATCAAACAAACCAAAAACACCAGTACATACGCACGAAAATAATAACTTCATCCGAACCCACCCACACCCACACTCACTCCCACACACGACAGTAAGAACATAGGAATTAAATGCCAAAACCAGAATGGGTTACTTAAAGCCACTCTACCGATGTCTCTCTCACTATCGACTAAGACGACCATTAACTCTCTGTCCTAGACAGACAGCCGAGGCAGCTGAAGAGTGTGTCCAGGACAGCATGCCTGAACCTTAATTGGATATAAACACGGAATTCAAGTTAAAATTTAAATAAAATGGACATCCTAATTTGGTATAATGCAACTTTAATGGTCCTATATAACTTCGCTCCAAACAATCGCTAAAAGTACTGTCAATATGAACCGACAGTGCTAACTCCGATTGAGGACGTCTTTCAAATAAAATAATGAGTCGAATGCGCGAACACGAAATAAAACCACTCCATCTTTTCTAGTTCAATCAGCCAGTAGAAATGTGCCAGAAAGCCGTGATAGAAAACCCGTCTAGCACACGTCCCATAGCCAGTAAAGCGCCCTTTTCATTGGTCGATTGGTCTCGTCGCTTAGGAAGTTGACAGCCGTTGCTACCTTTTGATTACGTCATCGTTGTCATACTCTAAGCAAATGCTGTACCTGACGTCACGTAATAGATAACGTTGTATTCCTTTTAGTGACCTTATCGCCGATTCACACAGTTTACGAATGATTTTTTTAATTGATTTTTTTTTTTTTTTTTTTTTTTTTTTTTTTTTTTTTTTTTTTTTTTTTTTCTATACCCCGATGAACGTAAAAGAGATAACAGACAATCCTTAATTGAACTTGAAAATATTTCTAGCACTCGTCCTTTTGTAGATGGTTTTTCTGACACTCCTCTCAAGACAATCAATCATTGGAGCTCTCTAAAGCTTTCTAAAGCTCGCTCCAAGGATTGCTTTTCTTGAGAGGAGCGTCATCAACAAAAGAACTCGTGCCAGAAACTATCATGCTTCCCAAACTGTACTAGGAGGTTTGCATAATTCAATTTGGGGGTGAGAGATTTTTCAAATGTGGGGTTATGGGTGAGAAGTATTCGTCACATGCTGTGTCCAGTATAATAAGGAATGGCTTATGCATTTTTATGTTTGTTTTATTTCGAATATGCAAATATGCATAAGGTCAGACGTCAATGTATTGGTTGTCTGTCTGTCTCTCTGTAGAATAAAATGTGTTGATTGTTTCGTCCCCCAACTGGCTCCTAAGGATCTGACATCGGTATATGGCATAATCGTTTTGGTATTAGATAAAATGTAAGGCCATTTTGCATCAACACATTCAATGACCTGTTACAACCACGGGCGATCGGGTACTGGCTGTAGTTTCTAGGTGTATGATTAGTACCAGTCGATGGAACACTCATGCATCTATATGCCTATAGATATGTCTATGCCTATACGAAAACAGGAAATAAAGCGTAGTGCGCACCGACTGGTACCTATCACACATTTATAAATTCCATCCAGGATTCGAACGCCCGTAATTTTAATTTTGCATTTGCCATACTTGACACCCAATAATCGATTATTTTTCATCCTGGGGTCACTTAAACATATATTCTATTCAATTCGATTCGATTCGATTCGATTCGATTCGATTCTATTCTATTCTATTCTGTTCTATTCGAACCCCCGTGGTTACAATTGGAACGTATTTCCCACTCACGGATAATAGTCATGCAATATAGACCACAGTATAAATTAGTTGCATTAAATATATCACTAAATATGACACATATAAAATCCCGTCCTATATAGTTGAATTAAAAATACGTCTGTCTGTCTGTCTGTCTGTCTCGCTCTCTCTCTCTCTCTCTCTCTCTCTCTCTCTCTCTCTCTCTCTCTCTCTCTCTCTCTCTCTCTCTCTCTCTCTCTCTTCGTCTCTTTCTCCCATAATTGTTTCCCCCTTCCCGCCTTAACCAGTGCCTTACAACTGTCATATCAAAGGTATGTGCTGTGTGAAAATGCACAGAAAAGATTCCTTCCTGCTAATGGCAAACATGTACCGGATTTTCTCTAAGACTATATCTCAGAATTCCCTTTTTTTTTACACCCAACAGCCTGTGATTAAGATAAATCAATGTTCTTTAGTTTTAGTGTTGTCCTTATACAACAAACAAGCTTTTAAGCCTTCTTTTACACAATTCGGGCTCCCATCCAGTTTTGTGCAGGAATCAGTCTCTGGTTCGGCTCAGATATATTAGCCAGTAATTCCGATCAACCGACAGACAATGCAATTTGAATGCTGCCTAAATCCACTAGTCTGATGGTCGATTATTCAACACACATCTGTAGATTCAGAACCGGCCTCCGTGGCGCAGTGGTTAAGCCATCGGACTACAGGATGGTAGGTACAGGGTTCGCAGCCCGGTACCTGCTCCAAAACAGAGCGATTTCTTAATGGCTCAATGGGTAGGTGTAAGGCCACTATACCCACCTCTCTCTCTCTCTCTCCTCTCTCTCTCTCTCTCTCTCTCTCTCTCTCTCTCTCTCTCTCTCTCTCTCTCTACCACTCCATATAGCTGAGGTGTGTGTGCTCAGGATAGCCTGCTTGAGCATTAATCCCTATACCATACCATGTTACAACCAGTAGAACCACAACATCATCTGTGCGTTTGAGGACCGGCCTCGGTAGCGTCGTGGTAGGCCATCGGTCTACAGGCTGTTAGGTACTGGGTTCGAATCCCAGTCGAGACACATGGCTTGTGCTATCCTGCCTGTGGGAAGCGCAAAGAAAAGATCCCTTGCTGCTAATCGGAAGAGTAGCCCATGTAGTGGCGACAGCGGGTTTCCTCTCAAAATCTGTGTGGTCCTTAACTATATGTCTGACGCCATATAACGGTAAATAAAATGTGTTGAGTGCGTCGTTAAATAAAACATTTCTTTCTTTCTTTCTTTCTTTCTGTGCGTTGACGAATTTAAATTGCCTTTTTTAATTTTGTGACCCTAACCCCTTTACAAAGTTATGGATCCTCCGCTTCACCCCTCCCTTGATATACCCTGGAACCGCTCCTGATATAGTTTAGTCTTACTAGTATGAGATAATTACTTTCGTGAGACGCAGTGGACAGCCAACACGAATTGATAGTTTCCACTCTTGAGGTAGACGACGTCTTGGAAATAAAATAATGGGTCCAATATGCCAGCACGAAACAAGGCCACTTCCATATGTCTGTCCTGTCTTCGTAGTGGGCGTGGAGGGGGTTCTAAAATCTGCTGAGTAGGCGCCTATGTAGGAATTTTAACATGGATGGAGGCCAATTTAATTAAAAGTAGCTCCACTATTACATGTGGATCTAACAGCAGCCCGTTGGAGCTGATGTCCAGTTGACCTTTCATTCGACCAATTAAAACCTTACTTGCAAAATCATGCCAGTGATTTGAAAAGAATTTGAAAACATTCGGGATTTTGCCGAGGGTATACGAAATGATTCGGGTGAATTACGACGTATGCTGGAAATTAATTGCAATATAAAATTTCATATAAAATTCGTTTCAAGACGAAAAAAACAACATGATGGTATAGCCATAAAATCTGTTTATACTAGTATACAAATAAAAGTTTATTACTTCACTTTCCTCCCCACCCCCTGTTTTCTTCAATGTTGAAATAGACCAACCAGTTCGCCTATTGCATAAATAGTTTCGCCCAATATTTTTATAATTTTTATGCTCCCGAATAACGCTATAAAAGGCGAAGTGTAATTGGTCGATATTTAAATTGTTATTTATAGATGAAATGTTACCTGGACATGGGACTCCACGCAATGCTGTTAGATCTACTGGTAGACCCAGTAGAGCTCATTTTAATCAGATTGTATGGAGTCTAGTCAGTAGCGAGCGATGTTTATTGGTGGGGGGGGGGGGGGGTCAAATCATTTTCCCCGCAAAATAAAATATATATATTGAAAACCCCAAGAATATTTGCTTGAGCAGGGAGGGGTTTTGACACCCAACTACCCCCACCAGAATACGCGCCTGTTGAGTTGTCGCTAAAGTGACAGACGTTAGGTTTTATAGACCAATGCATATTGTTCATTATTAGAGCCGTTTTTGATAACTGAAATCATATATTACTTAGATTTTATTGTTTAGATTATACATACTGATGTTTTTTAATATCACAAAACGCATTTTTCACATTTTTAAATACGTATGTGTGTCTGAGAAGTAACGGTTATAAAGTCGATTTCTAGTCTATTTTTAAGGATATTTCACTGTTTCAACGTCACTGACTCTTGTTTCACTCTGTTGTAACGTCATACATATGTGTTACAGGTTTGTAGCTTAATGAAATGGATTGTTTAACGTGCACATTCAGAGCAAGCTGTTGTAGCGCACGAGGTATGAGGTGGGTAGGAGGGGGGGGGGGGACAGCCTGCACTGGCAGGTGCAAGGGAGCACCAGCAGTCCGACCGTAGCTGGTAACAGGCGGAAGGTGGTATGGTGCTATGGAATTTGGAATGCCCCGTAGGATTAAGCCAAAGAGAATGGGTGCGCATTTTTTATGAAGGACTTTAGGCGTAATTTTGAACGGTCAGCCTAAATGGAAAGGTAAAGAGCTACGTATAGGTTTTGAATTTAGTAAGCCGAGAGTAGCTCGTTAGTTGGACCTATTTGGTGGTGACATGTCTCCCAAGATTGTCCATTTTCGCTCTTCTTATTTGGAAAAAGTCTGCGAACGAAGAAAACTATTTAACTTGCTGATTAAGTTAGCGAGTTCTTAACGTCAGGATATTGACTCGATCGTAAATCTCTCAAGTAAAGATTGACGAAACATATTACCACTTCAACACAGTACACTTATCAGGATGCGTAATCCGAGCGGAAACCCGGATATAGATAGAGAGAACGAGAGCTACGTCATTTAGAAATACTCTTGTTACAAATCGATTTAACAAAATAATCCGAACCGAACGTACTTGGACATTAAGCGTACGGGACAGGGGTCAGTGTGGGGGCGACAACTGCTCCCCCAAACCCACCCCCTCCCTTCCACTGCTGGAGCGAAACCTCAAATTCGGGCAAAAATGTGGTAACCTGAGACCTTTTTACCATGTAGTTTCATAATTCTACCATCAACATTAGTTGCAATCCAATCCGTGGTGGTTTGTTTGCAACCCTATATAGCTGTTTAGTAGTAAATCTACTAAGAATAATTGTTGTTATCCAGATTCGGGCATTTTCGTTTAATTCGGGCAAAAAAGCCAGCCTGCCCCCCCCCCCCCCCCCACACACACTCACACCCTTGCAAAAAAACGGGAGCCCGAACGCCTATGGTAAAGGACACCTCTCAGCTAGATATTGTGCCCCCCTCCCCCCCCCCCCCCCCACACACACACCTTCAGAAATCGTTGCTACGGGCCTGGACTGTTGGTAATTCTGACTTATAGTCATCAGAGAAAACCCGCTACATCTTTTCATTAGCAGCAAGTGATCATTTATATTGTATATGTACTTCACACAGAAATAACAGCACATGCCACGGCCTTTGATATACAGTCAGTGGCCCATTTGGCTATTTTTCGCCTCAGCCAGTGCACCACGACCAGTATATCAAAGGTCGTGGTATGTGCCATCCTGTCTGATGGAATGTGCATATAAAACGAAATTATTTATAAAGTAGGTCGGATGTTTCATTTCTTTAGTTCAAATTCTCTCTTCTCAGTCTCATCATCCAATTTCTTCATCAGAAATTCAATCTTCTTTTTTTTCAGTTCTAAATGACTTGCTTCATTGCTTTCATTGGACTTTGTGAATTTATCTACGACAACTTCCTATGAAGTCTGTAGATGGATCTTTCTTGTTTTTCTTTCTGTTGTTTCTTTTTTATTTCTTTAGATAGGCCTCTCTTGTACTCCCTCATTCTCATACTGAGATGCATTTTCCAAGTTATTTTCAATGCTTTGTTCTTGATTCTCTTCTTCCTGGCCACTTTGTTCAACATCAGACAAATCGTTGTCAACATTAGAGTTATCTGTGTCGGAAACCAAGGGTTCTTTATTAATGCTTTCAATAACCTTGCTTGGTGACGTAGCTGGTCTGGTTTCTAATACTTGATTTAATTCAGTATAAAACTTTCTTATTTCTAGCTGGCCGCTTGCTTTGTCTTTATCACTGCATTGTCTGTATGACTGCTTCAGTGTTTTCATTCGTTCTTTGCACTAATTAGCAGTTTTCTCATAACCCATATCATGTAGTGCTTTGCTGATTTACCATTAACAGCAGTGTCCGACATAGATGGACTGTCAAGCTGTGATTGGATATGTAAGTCTCCCAAATACTGAGCAGTCATTTAGTCGCATCATCTGACCACGGATTTCCCCTAAAACGTTTTACTTTTGGTGCCATTTTGCTGGTTTTGAAGACAGACTTATCACAGACAAGATGAACATCAATTACATCAGAGCTAAATTTAGATTTTCTGGGATGATGATTTTATTATTATTACAAAGGGGTTTAAGTTTTTTTAAATTTATTAAACAGATACTTCATAACAGCGTTTATATGACATTTTCCTCTGGATGGTATTTTTTACCACGGGGAACTGGGGGGGGGGGGGGGGGGAGTAACAGAGTTGCCCCATCTCATAACATGGGGCTAAGTACCACCTAGGGGTATGTTTACCCCAGGGGGTAAATACGTTTGCATGACAAAATTTACCTCCTATGGCTATTTTTGCCCCAGACGGCAAACTTGCCCCAGAGGTATATAGGTACATGTAAACAGGGTCCTAGAGTATAACATTAACAAATGTTTGGCATCCATTAGCTGATGATAAATAAATACACGCTCTAGTGGTGTCGTTTAACCAAACAAAAAAACGCTCTAGAGAGTGACAGAGGAAAATCGCTTCCGCCACATAATATTTAAAAACACAAAAATGTCAACCGGCAGGATTCGAGCCTACTCCCTCTCTTTCCAAACAGCATCACATTAGAAGAAGGAATGAAGGAAATGTTTTATTTAACGATGCACTCAACACATTTAAAATACGGTTATTTGGCATCGGGCATATGGTTGAGGGCCACACAGATATTGAGAGAGGAAACCCTCTGTCGTCACTTCATGGACTACTCTTTTTTGATTAGCAGCAAGGGGTCTTTTATATGCACCATCCCACAGACAGGTGCACTGACTGGAGCGAGAAATAGCCCAATGGGCCCACTGACGGGGATCGCGGAAGGAACGAAGGAAATGCTTTATTTAACGACGCACTCAACACATTTTATTTACGGTTATATGGCGTTTGACACACGGTTAAGGACCAAACAGATATTGAGGGAGGAAACTCGCCGTCGCCACTTTATGGGCTACTCTTTTAGATTAGCAGCAAGGGTTCTTTTATATGCACAATCCCACAGACGGACGGGGTAATACATGCCATGGCCTTTGATATACCAGTTGTGGTGCACTGGCTGGGACGAGAAATAGTTCAATGGGCTCACCGATGGGGATCGAACCCATACCGACCGCGCATCGAACGAGCACATTAGCGGATGCACAGGCGGAAGTTGTGACGGAAGGATCTTGCTCTGATTTATTTTAAAAGTGATCTGACGCATGCGCATTATCACAGCTGATAATGTGTCACATTGTTATGTGCAGGCGTATTTCGGGAATCTTCCGGTTGTAAGAGCGGGGATTATTTTCTGTCGCCTCGGAAGTAAGGCAGATAGTATACTCGCAAAATAACACAACTATGCATTATCTAAATAGTGTTTGGACAGAAAGAGAAATGCGGTACTCTATAATGATGATGAGACTGCAAATAATTGAAACGGCGAAATAATTTTTTCTTCCTCAAAAAGTGTCATGTTGAAGATTTTGTTTATCGAACGTCATAAACAAATCTGTATTGTTCATTAGAGTAAAGTTCTATTAATGTAAAGTTCTATTAATGTAAAGTTCTATTAATGTAAAGTTTTATTAAAGGCGCATACCCTGTTTCAGCCTGGTTAACTTACAATCCTGTAACACATTTTGATAACGCTACAACAGAGTGAAACAAGAGTATGTGAAGTTGAAACCGTGAAATACCGTTAAAACTCGACTCCATAACTGTTACTTCTCAGATGCACGTGCGTTTAAAAAAAAAAGAAGAAAAAAAGCATTTTGTGGTATTAGAAACACCAGGATGACAAAAAACAACTTCGGTTGTACGGAAATGGATAAGCTAAAAAGTAAAGTTTGATTTCATAAACGGCTATAATAGTGAAAAAAAGTGACATTTTGATGATTTTATCTTTTTCAGAAATGGTCTTAATTTTGTGCAATCCAAGCCAAATGTTCCATTTATACATCTGTGTCTAGCAATAATGTCAAAATGTCCAGTAGGAACTGTCCTAAAAGTAGCAGACCGGCCAACATCTCCAACAATGTTTACCAATTGTAGTTGTATCTAGTATTAACGATCAGTGATCAGGTGTGAATGTGTCAGACCTAAATTGCTTTTTCGTCACAACACTACGAAAACTCACGAAATAACCCGATTATTGCCGGTTTTAGACGAAATCCGCAACATACATGTATCTCCAAGATCAAGAATAATCGGCTTTCAGAGCCGGATATTTAATTAAAATGTCATAAAATAAGCCCCAGCGATAGATAAACAGGCACCCGACAGGAATAGCAACACCGACCTTCGAGGATTGTAGGTATTGGGTTTGCATTTCATCGGTGTAACGTTATATTTTCACCCCATAAAATACTGACCGGCGTTAGTTTTCGCGGTGTAGTGGTTACGCCATTAGAAGATGGGCTTGTAGGTATTGGGTTTGCATCTCATTAACGGTGTAACGTGATACTATCACCTCATAAAATACTGTCCGGGGTTAGTTTTCGAGGTGTAGTTCTTAAGCCATATGAGTTAGGCTTGTAGGTATTGGGTTTGCATTTCACTACCGGTGTAACGTGATATTTTCACCTCATAGTTAGTTTTCGAGGTATAGTTGTTAAACCATGGAGGTAGGCTTTTAGGTACTGGGTTTGCATTGCACTTCCGGAGTAACGTGATATTTTCACCCCATAACATACTGACCGGGGTCCGTTTTCGAGGAGTAGAGGTTAAGCCATAGGAGATAGGCTTGTAGGTATATGGACTGTATTTAACTACCGGTGTAACGTGAAATTTTCACACCATAAAATACTGACCAGGGTTAGTTTTATAGGTATAATAGCATCACCATAGAATTGTGACCTTCTTAAGGATTGGTTTATTACTCCTTACAGATATTGACTTTAATGTGTTTTGGTCTACCAGGTTATAAAATATGGTAGCTCTCATTACAAATATGTAGCCCCATAATTTTAATAAAGTAACAAAACAAAAAAGCAAGAGAAAAAAAAAAAAGCGGCTTACTATATCTGGGAATTACCATTGTCCTTAACTTTGCTACATATTTGAGATTCATTTAGAAAACTACTTTCTTCTAAGTATTTTACTATGGTACTGTTTGATCAAGTAGTTAAACATTCCTGTTGTAGATCATTTCAAAAGGTATACTAGCTGCTTTTGGTAAAGTGTTTTGACAAAGGTGTCATCTGTATTTAACGCTCCAGCCAGTGCACCACAACTGGTATATCAAAGGCCGTGGTACTTTCTATTCTGTCTGTGGGATGGTGCATATAAAAGATCCCTTGCTACTAATGAAAAAAAAATGTAGCGTGTTTCATCTGTAAGATTTATGTCAGTTGACAAAATTATCTTACAACTCGTTGCTTAAAACATTTACAACTCGCTTTCGCTCGTTAGATACGTTTTTAAACAACTGGTTGTTAGATAAGTGGTATCTAACGGCCGCTCATGTCGTATTATCTGTTTATAAATTATTTAATATTCAATTTATATCTTCTCCAAAATGTATATATACCAAACTCGCTGACCTGTTGGTCTTATCTAATCCTGAAGAATCCCTAACTCAATAAACGCGCGTGTCATGTGTCGTGTCGTGCAGTTTAATTAATATGATTAACTTTTATACTTGCCTTGATCTAATTACAGTTATATAATGGAAATCTTAGAACGTAATACACAGTAGCTTAGACGCGGACATCGCGGCGGGTCATCTTATTGAAATCTAGATTTACTCTCAATCACAAATGTCACCTGATTACCGTGGCATTACGAGACTGCGATGAAACGACCAGCGTTCTTCAAAGGATACTTTCAACCTACGTCATAGAGCGTGGTCTGTCTTACATAGCTTAAAGGGACAGACCCTAGGTTGTTTTTTGTTTCTTTGGGGTTTGTTTTTGGAGGTTTTGTTGTTGTTGTTTGTTTGGGTTTTTTTTTTTTTTTTTTTTTTTTTTGGGGGGGGGGGGGTAAACACTCGGGCACATGTTTCACTATTAGAGCCGTTTATGATCACTGAAATCAAACATTACTTATATTTTATTGTTTAGTTTATCCATTTCCGTATAACCGAAATATTTCTGATCATCCTGGTGTTTCTAATACCACAAACTTTTGGGGGTTTTCATATTTTTAAAAACGCATGTGCGTCTGAGAATTAATGCTGTTTAATGGTATTTCAACGTCACAAACTCTTGTTTCACTGTATTGTATCAAACTTGGCATTAACCAAACTTAGTGTCCATTTTTACGGGTTGAAACTAGTGTCCAGGTGAACACTATGCCTTAGTGTTTAAAACCTAGGTCCTGTCCCTTTAAAGAGGCTGTTCTGAGATGTCTGCCTTTGTAACTTTGTAACGACTACGAGATCCTTCATTATTCTTAAAGTAACAGACCCTAGTTTTTAAATACGGCGATACATGTGTCACTATTAAAGCCTTTTTTATCTTTTAAATTAGAATTAGTTACATCTTATCGCTCGATCGTGTTTGTTTTTTGTTTTTGTTTTTTGTTTTTCTCTCGGCTGAAATTTCATTTAATAAATTTGATTGTGACGTTTGTCATAGAATAATATCAACAACACCATCAGTATATAATAATAATACACTTGAACTAGGTCTGCAAACTGCAGTAACATGCTATCTCTACATCGTCACAGTTACAGCATGCATTGTTTACTTTTCCCTTTGAAGTTTCTTGCACAGGAAATAAGTCTAATGACATGCGTGTTTTGATTGGTTGGACACGTCACGTGGTAGTTAATCTCGCACATAATTATGTTTTAGGCTAAGAACTTCAGTTGATTGGATTTTTTCTCGTTCTAACCAGTGCACCACAACTGGACAAAGGCCGTGGTATGTGCTTTCCTGTCTGTGGGAAAGTGTATATAAAAGATCCCCTGTTGCATTAGGAAAAATGTAGCGGGTTTCCTCAGATGACTACGAATTACCAAATGTTTGACATCCAATAGCCGATGATTAATTAATCAATGTGCTCCAGTGGTGTCGTTAAACAAAACAAACTACTTCCAATAGCCGATGATTAATTAATCAATGTGCTCCAGTGGTGTCGTTAAACGAAATATGGTTTTTTCTAATACCACAAAAAAAAATTCTACGTACCTCTGAGAAGTAATGGTTATGGAAAAAAGAAAGGAATGTTTAATTTAACGACGCACGCACTCAATACATTTTATTTACGGTTATATGGCGTCAGACATATGGTTAAGGACCACACAGATATTGAAGGAGGAAACCCGCTGTCGCTACTTCATGGGCTACTCTTTTCGATTAGCAGCAAGGGTTCTTTTATATGACGGAGATCGATCCCAGACCGACCGCGCAACCAGCGAGCGCTTTACCATTGGGTTACGTCCCGCCCCTAATAGTTATGGAGACGAGCTTTAGTCTATGTTTTAAAGGGACATTCCCGAGTTTGCTGCATTATAAGATGTTTCCGACTAATAAAATATTTCAACGATTAAACTTACATATTAAATATGTTTTCTTGTTTAGGATATCAGTGTCTGTATATTCAATGTGTTTCTGGTCATCTTAATATTTGTAAGAAGCCCAAACTGGATTCTGTCTTCAAATAATTTTGTACGTACAAAAAAAAAGAAATTTAACCTAGTACAAATATTAGAACGGTCAGAAAGACGTTTAATATACAGCCTCTAATATTTTATTTAGAACAATATATTTGGTATGTAATTACAATCGTTAAAACGTATCTGTTAGTCGATAACATCTTAAAAATTGCAGCAAACTCAGGAATGTCCCTTTAAAAATAGTCTACCATTCCAACGGCACATACTCTTGTTTCACTTTAATTGTAATTTTATCCAAATATGGTACAGCTGTGCAGGTCTGGGGATTAATCAAAGTTAGTGGCCATTTTCACAGGCTGAAACTAAGGTCTGCGACATTAATGATATTTTCTTGTTTAGAATATCAGTGTCTGTATAAACAAGGTATCCGTTGTCGTTCATGGACTTCTAGATTACGCTAGCCCCAGTAAATAACTAGTATTGCCATGCCCGACGGCTAGTGAAATATTTTTCAAATGATGCAGTTGTCTATTTTGTAAATATAAATATCCTGCCCCCAACCTCCACCCACCAATGTCAGTGGGTGTTTTTTTTAGCGCATTCTCTCTCTCTCTCTCTCTCTCTCTCTCTCTCTCTCTCTCTCTCTCTCTCTCTCTCTCTCTCTCTCTCTCTCTCTCTCTCTCTCTCTCTCTCTCTCTCGGTGACATCTGATTTTTACTATTATTTAGTAAAATTGTATTAACTTAAAGTAAAGTGGGGGTAGTGAATTTTTAATCATGGCTAGTGGATTTTATAAAAAGCCCTGCCGTTCTAATATTTGTAAGTAGCCCAAACTAAATTTGGTATTCTATTAATGTCGTACGTACGAAAATATATATTAGAAAATAAAATGGAGTTTGACCTAGTACAAACAAAAGGACGATCGGAAAGGAGTTTAATATACAATCACTAATCTTTTATTTAGACCAAAAAATAAATAAATATGGTATGTGTAATTACAGTCGTTCAAAAGTCTGTCGACATCATCATAATAATCACACTTGAAACAGCGTCGTGACCGGCTTCGGTGGCGTCGTGGTAGGCCATCGGTCTACAAGCTGGTAGGTACTGGGTTCGGATCCCAGTCGAGGCATGGGATTTTTAATCCAGATACCGACTCCAAACCCTGAGTGAGTGCTTCGCAAGGCTCAATGGGTAAGTGTAAACCACTTGCACCGACCAGTGATCCATAACTGGTTCAACAAAGGCCATGGTTTGTGCTATCCTGCCTGTGGGAAGCGCAAATAAAAGATCCCTTGCTGCTAATCGGAAGAGTAGCCCATGTAGTGGTGACAGCGGGTTTCCTCTCAAAATCTGTGTGGTCCTTAACCATATGTCTGACGCCATATAACCGTAAATAAAATGCGTTGAGTGCGTCGTTAAATAAAACATTTCTTTCTTTGAAACAGCGTCATAGAACGTGGCCTGTCGTACGATGGTTACAATTGTATTTGTTTTTGTGCTGGAGTGTCGTTAAACATTCATTCATTCATTTCATTCATCATTCATTCATTCATTCATTCATTCATTCATTTCATTTCATTCATTTATTCTTTCAAGCGGGCAGGACTTGTATATCAAATGCCGTGGTATGTGCTATCCTGTCTGTGGGATGATGCATATAAAAGATCCATTACTACTAATGGAAAACATGTAGCGGGTTTCCTATCTATGACTGTGTCAAAATGGCCATATTTTTGACATGCAATAGCCGATGATCAATAAATCAGTGTGCTCTAGTAGTGTCGTTAAACAAAACAAACTATCATTCATTCAGTCAGTCAGTCATTCAGTCAGTCAGACAGTCATTTTGTCAGTATTACGATGCTTAAAGGGACTGTTATGAGTTTTCTAATCGTTGTTTCATTTTAAAGGGACATTCCTGAGTTTCCTGCATTGTAAGATGTTTCCAACTAATAAAATATCTCTACGATTAAATTTACATATTAAATATATATTTTTGTTTAGAATATCAGTCTCTGTATATTCAATGTCTTTCTGGTTGTCTTAATATTTGTAAGAAGCCCAAACTGGATTTTGTCTCCAAATAATTTCGTAAGTACGAATTAGTTTTTTTTAGGACATAAGATGAAATTTAACCTAGTACAAATATTAGAACGATCAGAAACACGTTTATTATACAGCCACTAATATTTTATGCAGAAAAAAATATATTTGATATATAATTACAATCGTTAAAAAGTCTCTGTTAGTCGATAACATCTTAAAAATTGCAGCAAACTCAGGAATGTCCCTTTAAATAATGTTCGTCTTTATATCCAATTTAGGTTCGAGCACGCTGTCCTGGGCACACACCTTATCTATCTGGGCTGCCCGTCCAGGTCAGTGGGCTAGTTGTTAGTGGTTAGTAGTTAGTGAGAAAGAAGAGGGTGTAGTGGCCTACCGATTGAGTCGTTAAAACTCGCTCTGGGTGGAAGCCGGTACCGGGCTGCGAACCCAGTACCTACCAGCCTTATGTCCGATGGCTTAACCACGACACCACCGAGGCCGGTCTCTACCTTCGTACCATGTTTACGACTAATAGAGCCTTTTTGATGACTAAAACTAAGTATTAATGATATTTTCTTGTTTAGAAAGTTAAAAGTTAAAGTTTATTTTGTTTAACGACACCACTAGAGCACATTGATTTATTAATCATCGGCTATATGATGTCAAACATTTACTAATTCTGACATAGCCTTAGAGAAGAAACCCGCTACATTTTTGTCCATTAGTAGCAAGGGATCTTTTATATGCACCATCCCACAGACAGGATAGTGCATACCACGGTATTTGATATACCAGTCGTGAAGCACTGGCTGGAACGAGAAATAACCAAACGGCCTCACCGACGGGGATCGATCCTAGACTGATCACGCAACAAGTGAACGCTTTACCAGTGGGCTACATCCAGCCTTTTCTTGTTTAGGATATCGGTGTCTGTATAAACATCGCTTGATGCGCGGTCGGTCTGGGGTCGATCCCCGTCGGTTGATTAAGTTGGGCTATTTATCGTGTTTGGTCTATTTGTCGCTACACGTATATATATATATATATATATATATATATATATATATATATATATATATATATATATATATATATATATATGTGTGTGTGTGTGTGTGTGTGTGTGTGTGTGTGTGTGTGTGTGTGTATAATGAGGAAAATGCAATATTGATTTCTACAAACATTAGTATACGACCGCAAACGCATTGGATTTACAGATACTGATATTCTAAACACGAAAATGTATTTAATATGTCATTTAATCGCCAAAAAGTGTCTGTTAGTAGGAAACATCTTACAATGCTTGCAAATTCGGGACAGTCCCTTTAACAGACGTTTTACCCGCGAACGTTTCTTGATGTATTCAACGGCGCTAAATTTGTTGTTGTTTTTTGTGGGGTTTTACAAAATGGTTAACCATAGCAACAACAAAACATCTACAATTTGATATTACTCCCAACGAGTAGTTTGACAATACATTTCTAGTATTTCATTTGATTTGATTTATTTCCAAAACATGTTCCTTATAGCCATACACGGTTTCGTTTACACGATTCCAGTGTTACAAGGCAATTCCTGGTGGGCAACTTGTTACGTAATACTTCTGCGCGACGGTCCTCGAGCTGTACTTCTAATACACTCCCAGCCAGGTGCGGAGGCCATGTGGCGAGTAGTTACGTAATACCTCCGCGAGTGCGGTTTTTACAACCGTGATTTGGCGACATTGGCGACAGCCAATCTGCCGATAAGAGAGAAATGTACCGACTCTGGGAGAGGTTGAATATCAGATGATAGGTGAGGTACCGCGTTGTACCACCAGGCGATATTCGATTTTATAATAAATAGCTAGGGTTTAGAGATATCTGGGAGAACCATAGGAAGGTATCCCGGGGGAACGTTGTCTGTTTGGACTTTGGTAAATTATTATTTCTGCTCTGTTGTATAACCTTGATGTGATTGATGTGACTTTAAATATTTTAATACTGTATTATACCAATATTCTTTAGACAGTATCTTCGGTTATCTGACGAAGTAAATTGTAGTCTTACTGTTCTATATTTATACGAGTATTTGGTAATATAAAGCTTAGCCAGTCATCCTAGAAGACCTAGGTAAACTGTAGGTTATTGTCTTTATTGTGATAGGTACCAGTATTAATTCTGTGTTACAAGGTTACTGAATGAGTAGTTAAGGGTTAATTAAAAATTAACCAGTTAGGAATAGTGTTGTAATTCCTTTATTAATTAAGTTCCCCTGGAAGCGTTTCTCCATTATCGCACGTGTGTGTGTTAGCGTTTCTCAATTATCACACGTGTGGGTGTTGTGTCACGGTGAAGTGATTAGCATATTGTGTAAACTAGACACCTAGAGATTAACTAATTAAGTGATCAGTTCTGGGTTGTTATTATTGTTGTTATTAATTAACTACTGCGGCAGTACATTTGTCAGCGTAGGTTAATACAGATTCCAAAGTGTATTGTGTTTTTGTTGTGTTTTCTAGTGAACTAAACGTGCTATAATAATATATACTTTATATAAGATCGTATCTCTGATCATACCTAGACGAGCCAAAGCGGTTTTGAACCGCCCGTTACATAGAGATCTAATAGATATACAGTTAGGAGAGATATTTGGATAACCGTGTTTCATTCAGTTACGGGTATTATAGAATCCCCGTGACACTGACCTATGACGAATAGTTTTAGGATGAACACATTAGAATTTGGGGCAAGACGTAGCCCAGTGGTACAGCGGTCGCTTGATGCGCGGTCGGTCTGGGATCGATACCCGTCGGTTGGCCCATTGGGCTATTTCTCGTTCCAGCCAGTGCATCACGACTGGTATTTCAAAGACCGTTGTATGTGCTATGTGGGATGGTGCATATAAAAGATTCTAGTGATGGAATAACGTGGCGGGTTTCTTCTCTATGACTATATGTCAATATTACCAAATGTTTGACAAGTAATAGCCGATGATTAATAAATCAATGTGCTGTCTTTAAACAAAACAAACGAAATAAAACATTAAAATTTAAATTTGGTTATAATAACTTAAGGACAGATACAAATAAATTAGTAAATACGTTATTATATTAATGGGTGGAGACAGAATTGGAGACAGATTATAAAACAGTCAGTATTCTTCTGTTTTGTACATTGTAACTGCATTACGTTCAATGATAAAAAGTCTTCCAATAATAATTATGCTTTGATATATTTAACATGCAAATCAGTGTATGATGAACAAACCAGAATATCAAAATCAATGTTCAATCAAGTTAGCATAAAAAAGTCTTATAAATTCACATCTATATATAACACTTTAAATCAATTTGAGGCCCGGAATAAAATTACTTTAATCCGTAACTTGTGTACATTGCATGGTTACTATCGTAATAGAACAGAGAAAATAGCATCATGAAAATAATTACAACTGCATCTGTTTTCTAATGACAATGGTGTTTTTTGTTGGGTTTTTTAATTCCGACGTTGATATTTTAATGTTATTTTCCTTAAATGCAGCTTCTTGGTTTCAGTATAATGGATAGGCTAAGCTCTCACTACACAGATGCATCTGTCATTGCAATCCATGTTAACTGAAGATTGCCAATAGAACGGGTTCTCGTTAGCACTAAGAGCATACACCATTGAGAACTTTTCCGTCTCATTTGTTTTTTGTTTTGTTGTGTTTGTTTGTTTTGGGGGGGGGGGGGGGGGGGGGGGGTTTTTTTTTTTTTTTTTTTTTTCTTTTCTTTTTTTTTTTTTTCTTTCTTCTTTTTGGTTTTTTTTTTTTTTTTTTTTGGGGGGGGGGTTGCTGGGGGTTTTTTTTTAGTTTTTTGTTGTTTTTTGGCTAAATGCTAAGTCACAATTAGGAACTATAGTGGCTGAGTCAACTCTCACCCGGAAGTGAACTGTGTAGTGAGACTTAAGAATAAATCCAAAATGGAAGACTGTAAATGAGACAGCCATTTTTGTTCATCGCTAGTAATCTTTCAGCCGCCTTAGGCCTAAAAGAAACAACAACACAGAAGCTAGGTCTGGGTCTAGCGAGAATGGTAATATTCGAAAAGGAAACGCACTGAATCGAATGTGATAAAAACACTGCGTCTGTGTTGGCGCGAACTGTAGAATTGGTCCCCGTTCCACGAAACGATTTTAGCTCTAAGATCTACTGTATGCCGTTGAGGTGATTTTAACGCTAACATCAACCGAAGTGCATATCTACTTTATGAAGTTAAGGTGATCTAAGCGCTAACATCACCTGGAGTGCATATCTACTTTATGAATTTGAGGTGATTTTAGCGCTAAGATCGCCTGAAGTGCATATCTACTTTATGAAGTTAAGGTGATTTTAACGCTAACATCACCTGAAGTGCATATCTACCTTATGAAGTTGAGGTGATTTTAGTGCTCATATTGCTTCGTGGAACGGGGGCCCAGGAAACAGACGGTATTTAACATGCACTATATTTTCACACCGCCAGACTGGCAACGACACAATGTTCGAATCTTCCTCTTTTTTTCTTTTATTTATCAATAAATAAGAGGAAATGAATTTTATTAATCATTGTGGAATTATCATAATTATTGTTGGTGTTTATAGAAGTAAATATGCCATAATATATGAATACATTAATATATATATCGAAAGAAGGAAATGTTTTATTTAACGACGTACTCAACACATATTATTTGCACTTATATGGCGTCAAATATACGGTTAAAGACCACGCAGATATTGAGAGAGGAAACCCACTGTCACGACTTCATGGGCTACTCTTTTCGATTAGCAGCAAGGTATCTGTTATATTCACCACCCCACAGACAGGATAACACATATACCACGGCCTTTGATATACCAGTCGCGGTGTCTGGTTGGAGCGAGAAATAGCCCAATGGCCCCACCGACGAGGATCGATCCCAGTCCGAACGCTTTAACACTGGGCTACGTCCCGTCCCTTTACAGTTATAGACCCAGACTTCAAAATGCATCAAACATGTTGGGTTTTTTTTACAACATTCGCTAAGATCCAGACCCAGCTTCGGTGTGTTTTAGACCTTAGATAACGTTGGAAACATCCGTTAAGAAACATAAAGACTGGGCTGCGTCCCGTCCCTTTACAGTTATAGACCCAGACTTCAAAATACATCAAACATGTTGGGGTTTTTTACAACATTCGCTAAGATCCAGACCCAGCTTCGGTGTGTTTTAGACCTTAGATAACGTTGGAAACATCCGTTAAGAAACATAAAGACTGGTCTGCGTCCCGTCCCTTTACAGTTGTAGACCCAGACTTCAAAATACATCAAACATGTTGGGTTTTTTTACAACGTTCGCTAAGATCCAGACCCAGCTTCGGTGTGTTTTAGACCTTAGATAACGTCGGAAACATCCGTTAAGAAACATAAAGACTGGGCTGCGTCCCGTCCCTTTACAGTTATAGACCCAGACTTCAAAATACATCAAACATGTTGGGACTTTTTTACAACATTCGCTAAGATCCAGACCCAGCTTCGGTGTGTTTTAGACCTTAGATAACGTTGGAAACATCCGTTAAGAAACATAAAGACTGGGCTGCGTCCCGTCCCTTTACAGTTATAGACCCAGACTTCAAAATACATCAAACATGTTGGGGTTTGTTTACAACATTCGCTAAGATCCAGACCCAGCTTCGGTGTGTTTTAGACCTTAGATAACGTTGGAAACATCCGTTAAGAAACATAAAGACTGGGCTGCGTTCCGTCCCTTTACAGTTATAGACCCAGACTTCAAAATACATCAAACATGTTGGGACTTTTTTACAACATTCGCTAAGATCCAGACCCAGCTTCGGTGTGTTTTAGACCTTAGATAACGTTGGAAACATCCGTTAAGAAACATAAAGACTGGGCTGCGTCCCGTCCCTTTACAGTTATAGACCCAGACTTCAAAATACATCAAACATGTTTTGTTTTTTTACAACATTCGCTAAGATCCAGACCCAGCTTCGGTGTGTTTTAGACCTTAGATAACGTTGGAAACATCCGTTAAGAAACATAATGACTGGGCTCCTTTCAGTCAGACCAGGGGGAGAAAAAAGGGTTTAGGTATGGGCTATGTTTAATATAAGAGTTCAAGCAAGACTGTCGTGGGCACAACTTCCCCGACATCGACAGAAAGTTCTACCCACGACAGAACGGGGAAAGTGGTTCATGTTAAAGGACATTGAGCACACAATGGTCGGAATAGCTTGCGAACGCTATCGTACGTCTCTCGTTATGACTGAACGCAGGTGGTGCTAATTTGCAGAAGACTTTGTCAGATCATTGTGGACGTCTTGTGATTATTTATGTTGCTGTTGTTCGGCGCATCAAAGAAGACGGTTCATTAAAATTATGTGTGTGTGTGTGTGTTTTTTTTATGTTGCTATTATATTCCCCATTATATTATTTTTTTCGATTAAATTGCCTAGATATATTTATGTTGCCAACATTACTTTCGTTACTGATCAGTTTTTAAAGGAACAGTCCTGAGTTTGCTGCACTTTTTAAGATGTTATCGACTAACTGAGACTTTCTAACGGCTGTAATTACATATCAAAAATATTTGTCTGTATAAAATATTAGTGGCTGTATATTAAACGTGTTTCTGGTCATTCTAATATTTTTACTAGGTTAAATTTCAATTTATTTCCTAAAATATTTTATTTTCGAATGTACGAAATTATTTGAAGAAAAAATCCAGTTTGAGCTTCTTACCAATATTAAGACGATCAGAAACACATTGAATATACCGACACTGATATTCTAAACAAGAAAACATATTTAATGCGTATGTTTAGACGTTAAAAGACTTTCCAGTCCAGTGGGTTAGTTGTTAGTTGGTTAGTGGTTAGTGGTTAGTGAGAGAGAAGAGGGTGTAGTGGCCTTACACCTATCCATTGAGTCGTTAAGAATCGGTACCGGGCTGCGAGCCCTGTACCTACCAGCCTGTAGTCCGATGACTTAACCACTGCGCCACCGAGGCCGGTTTGTAGCAACTTGCAAGTCACTCTGAGCTGTCAATGTTTCTGTGGTCCCTTATTTCTTTCTATCAGTATATTTTTGCTTTCTCCCTCCAACACTCGCGCGATTCATGTCACGGAATAACTCGATTATATCCGGATTACCAAATCCTCGACGAACTTATCACCGAGATCATAGTCATGCAAAGTGTTCATGGTTTGAGTAGATCAAAATCAGTTTCCAGTGTTTTAAGTAGCGCACGTGCGTTTTGAGAACTTGGCGTTTATTGAAGGCCCACAGAAAAATAGGAAATAAATATTGTTTAAAGACACCACTAGAGCACATTGATTTATCAATCATCTGCTATTAGATGTCAAACATTTGGTAATTCACATTCAGAGCCCCCCACCCCCCCCCCCTAAATTTTGCGATAGTTATAATTTTATTATATATTAATTTTCATTTTTTTTACGATCTCCCTCAAAACCTCTCCCAAATTTCCCTTGGAATTCGACCTCATATCACTGCCCCCCCCCCCCCCCCCCCCATAATGGATTTTCTGGATCCGCCACTAACATTGATGTATCAATCATCTGCTATTATATTTCAAACATATGGTATTTCTTACATATAATAATTACACACCAGTGTAAGATATTGCTCATGTCATAACAATCACTCAATATCTATCTAGTGTAATATTGGCGTGACGTCAACGTGACGTAGATCACTTGCTGACTCGATTCGTACAAAAATAACGTGTAGTAGATCTCGACATCTGCTTACTTCTGCGTTGCGGCTTGTTTGCAGTTGGTTTTTAATAAATAAAATACTAAACTAGCTTGCATGTCATACCATTTTTATGAAACTCGCGAATTCACTCATTTCATAAAAGTGGTATGACAGGCAAGCTCGTTTTTTATGCTATATTGTAAAATGCCCCTTCTCCCACCCACCCACAAACCTTGTCCTGTCCTGGACGGAGGAGTCGGCGTAAGTATCCACGCCCATGACAGGCGCGTGCTACAACAGCTTGTTCTGAATGTGCACGTTAAAACCTATGACTTGGCCCCTTGCTTATAAACCTTAAAGTCTAAACTTTAATAAAGTCCGGACTTTAACGTCATGGCAACGCCATTCAAATAGCATTACGTAAGCACGGGCCCTGGCCTGACCTAAAATAAACAAAAAATTAAAGAGAAAATGCCATAAAGGGCAATCATTCGAGTTTGTTTTGTTTAACGACACCACTAGAGCACATTGATTTATTAATCATCGGCTATTGGATGTCAAACGTTTGGTAATTTTGACATATAGTCTTAGAGAGCTCGCTACATTTTTCCATTAGTAGTAAGAGATATTTTATATGCACCATCCCACCGACAGGATAGTACATGCCACGGCCTTTGATATGTCAGTCGTAGTGCACTAGCTGGAACGAGAAATAGCCCGATGGTCCCACAGACGGGGATCGATCCCAAACCACTGGGCTACGTCACACCCTTCGAATACTTCATAACACAACAAAATAAAAAATAATAATGTTTTGGATCTAAGCTCGTTTTAAAACTGGCATCAGTTCTTTTTCTTTATTGGAATACGCATTGACTTCTTCGTTTAGAAATCTCACCTAATTTCCCTCAACCTTATGAAGAAAAATCGCAGTTAATAACAGCGTGCGTTCTTTCTGTCTCTTCGTCACCCGGGAATTTTAATTTTGGCCCCAGTGGGTGGTGGTGGCGTAGGCGGAAGGCAAAATGACGCAGGTAATAAATCGCCTGCCTCATAAAGCAGACGGCGTAGAAATCATTACCGTCAAGGGGGACCACTCTATTGTCCACTGTCAGTCCAAACCGGAACTCGAAGCGTATTTTTAGAACAAAATTATAATTGTTGCCGTTACTTGTTGGACATTTGGTTTGATATTTATAATATATGTATTATATTAAAGTGTTATGTATGATAATGTCTTAATTTTTTAATGAGAATTTATTTCAAAGATTTCGAAAGATTCTAATTTATGAATCAAACTTTAACATTAAAGGGACACACCCTAGTTACGGCTAGTTGTTAACCATTACGGCGTTGTTTTTCGCTATTAAACCCATTTTTTCACAAATAAAATTGCACTTTACTTACCGTTTATTATTTAGAATATACATTTCCATTCACCTGAAGTGTTTTTTGGTAATCCTGGTAATCCTGGTTTTTGTAATACCACAAAATGCATTTTTCGTATTTCATAAAATGACACGGGCCTCTGAGAAAAAACCGTTGAGCAGACAAGGTCTAATCTATTTTTAGAGGGGATATTTCCATTTCAATGTCACAGACGTTGGTATACCACGTGGCCGTTATCATTTTGGTTCGGTTTGTTTTCTCGTGCATGGTTCGCGCAATCAACATCCGATTTGTTGTTGTTTCATTTGTGAGATTTTTCTTCACAGTTCGTGAACATTTTCAGTAACAATAAAGTTCAGACAAGTAAGTGTCTCAATACAAAACGTTACAAACCCTTAAAACCAAAAATTTTGCTAAGTCTTACGATATCTGGAGAGGGGATACAACCAGGACAGAACAGTTGGAACATGTCCAGGAGAGGTGAAAGGAACGCACCCCAAGTCTGTGAAATTTGTCGTGACGTAAGCATTGTTGTTTTTCGAGCGACATCTACCGGTGACATCAGAATACTAACTTTCAAAATTATTTCTAGGAATTGGGACATGGGGATTCCCATGGTATTTATCGATATAAAACCTGCTTTTTCACTCCATTTGATAAAAACGTGATCTAAGTGTGTTACAGGTTTGTAGATTAACCAAATTATAATTTATTTTCGCTGGATAGAACTAGGGTGTGCGGCTTTAATTAACTGTTTTGTTTTATTTGCTGGTTTGCCCTTGGTGTCATAAGTGGGGGTTTTCACTTTATCGAGCCAGTGACATTAAGACTGGCATATCAAATATCGTGGTATGTAAGGTCCAGTCTGTGGAAAGTGCATATAAAAGATCCGCTAGTAGTAATATAAGTGGTCTCTTTTTATTAAAGGGACAGACCCTAGTTTTTAAACACTAAGGCATATGTTTCACTATTAGAGCCGTTAATGGTGACTGGAATCAAACATTGCTTATATTTTATTGTTTTGATTATTCATTTCCGTACATCCGAAGTGTTTCTGGTCATCCTGGGTTTCTAATACCACAAAATGCATTTTTCATATTTCTAAAAACGCACGTGCGTCTGAAAAAAAAAGTTATGGAGTTGAGTTTTAGTCTATGTTTAACGATATTTCACCGTTTCAACGTCGCAGACTCTTGTTTTACTCTCTTGCAACGTTATACAAATGTGTTGCAGGTTTGTTACTTAACCAAACGTGGTGTCCATTTTTACGGCTTGAAACTAGGGTCTGCGCCTTTAATATCTAAGCCAAATGTCGCAAAAACTAAATTTTATTTTGTTTAATGACACCACAAAAGCACATTGAAATACTAACCGGACGGACGGTACGTAGCACAGTTGTAAAGCGCTCGCCTGGTGCGCTGTTGGTCTAGGATCGATCCCCGTCAGTTGGCCAATTGGGCTATTTCTCGTTCCAGCCAGTGCACCACGACTGGTATATCAAAGGATGTGTTATGTGCTATCCTGTCTATTGGATGGTGCATATAAAAGATCGTTTGCTACTAATGCATTTTTTTTAGCAGGTTTCATCTCTAAGACTATATGTCAGAATTACCAAATGTTTAACATCCAGTAGTCGATGATTAATGAATCAAAGTGCTCTAGTGGTGTCGTTAAACAAAACAAACTTTTTTTCTTCTTTTTTTTATTAAGTTTGCGATGTCAGATATTTGGTCTTGGAGGAAACTCGTTACATTTTTTTATTTTATTTTTTTAATTTAGCAGTAATAGATTTTTAATATACTGACACACAATGAAAACGCAAAACAAATATTTTTCAATATTTTGTTGTGATTAATGAAAACTATATTTACTGGACTTAAAATAACAATTTATGAGAGGAAGCCATTGATTGGTACTTTTGTGTGGGTTTTAATCCTGGTTTTGCACATGCCATAGCAGAAACACACAAATGGTGTGAAATGCGTTCACTACATGCTCAATCATGCTGCATGCAATGCAAGTGAAATGCCAGCATGTGGACACATAAAAGTCAAGTAACGGTGTCATATTACTCGTCACATTAAGAATGCTACGACTCCGAGAAGAACAAAGGTAGCGAGCGTTGGGCATGGTTCAAGGGGAGACTTCGCAAAGCCAAGTTGCTAGGACCTTCAGTCCATCCATCAACTATTGTACGGCTTGCTGAACGTCATCAACAGACCGGAAGTATCCGTGATCGACCTCAACCTGGTCAACGTCCCGTTACGACCCCACGCCAAGATCGGCAGATTCGACGACACCACCTCCGTGACTGGTTCAGAACTGCAACGATGACAGCAAGCAAAACGATAGGACGTCATGGAAGGCATATCCATCTGATAGCGGTCATCCGTCGACTCAGAACGGCTGGACTCAGATGCAGACGCCCGTACAATGGTAACATCATGACACCGCGACATCGTGCTGCGAGACTACAGTTTGCTCTCCAGAATGGTAATCATCCACCAGCCTTTTACTGGAGCATTGTTTTCTCAGATGAGTCCCGTTTCTCTGTCTCCTTTGCCGATGGAAGAGCACGTGTGTACAGGAGACTCCATGGACGGTACGCTGACGGATGTATCAGGGAACGTGATCGGTTTGGCAGCGGTTGTCTGCTGGTATGGGGGGCAATCAACTGTGATTTCAGAAGTGTTCTCATCATTGTCCACGATGCCCTTACAGCCCAGCGTTATGTTGACGTTATTCTAAGACCAGTTCTCCAGCCAGTTTTGCGCCGTCACCGAAGACCAGGAGGTCCCCTTCTGTTTCAACAAGACAATGTCCGTCCACATACTGCAATAATTACCCAGGCATTCCTGCAACAAGCCGGTATCACCGTTATGAACTGGCCCGCCGTTTCACCGGATTTGAACCCAATTGAACACATGTGGGATGAGTTAGGACGTCGTGTACGTCACCGCCAGCCACTACCACGTAACGTCGCTGAGCTTGAAAAGGCGTTGCAGGAGGAGTGGAGGAACATTCCTGTGGCTTATTTGAGATGTTTGTGCCAATCCTTTCCCCGTCGTCTTCACACATGCTCACGGGCCAATGGTGGACACACCAGATACTGACCGTGATATTCGATTACAAATGCAACTCGATTACTGATGATAACTGACCATGTTTCCATGTGGATATATCTCATGAATACCAGTCATTAATGTCATATTACATTATCCATCAATTCATTAATAGTTTGTCGTTATTTGCAATGAAAAGTTGTTTTTGCGTTTTCATTGTGTGTCAGTATATGTTCTTTCCAAAAGGCAAGGCAACACATGCCATGGACTCTGGTACACCAGTCGTGGGGCATTGACAAAAAGACGGATTGAGAATGGCTTCACTGAAGGTTTTGATCTTACGACCTATAGGCCTACACCTCAAGGGAGCGCTTTACTCACTGAGCTAGAACCACCCCATGCTACCCCCACTCCCACTCCTCACCCACCCCCACCCCACCCACACCCACATTTCAAAATGTACTGAGGTTCCTGGAACAAGTATCAAATTAACTAAATGATAACCACCAAATAGCTCCATTTTAAAATATACTTTCAAACACATTCATTTTAACATATGTTCGTGCTTATATCCCATTAAGGTTCAAGCACGCTGTTCTGGGCACACACCTCAGCTTTCTGGCCTGTCTGTCCAGGACAGTGGGTTAGTTGTTAATTGTTAGTGGTTAGTGAGAGAGAAGAGGATGTAGTGGCCTTAAACCTACCCAAAGAGCCCTTAAGAAATCGCTATGGGTTGGAGCCGGTACCGGATAGCGAACCTTGTAACTACCAGCCTGTAGTCCGATGGCTTAACCACTGCGCCACCGAGGCCAGTAAAACAAACACAACAAAAGGTTTGATCCCCCCATCCCCCCCCCCCCACACACACACACACACAAAACAGCCAAAGTATAA
The DNA here is from genome assembly GCF_016097555.1 of Gigantopelta aegis. Taxonomy (NCBI): domain Eukaryota; kingdom Metazoa; phylum Mollusca; class Gastropoda; order Neomphalida; family Peltospiridae; genus Gigantopelta; species Gigantopelta aegis. Next base: position 20,712,447 of record NC_054711.1, read on the forward strand.
AATTGTGCTGAGGTGTCATACACAAACATTACTTTATTTATTAGATCCACCTTAAATCTGAACGACAAAAACGTTGTCCGCGATCTAGACCGTATCTCTGCACAATGCAGAGTTGAACGGGCATTTTTCAAAATAGTGGTTTATGCCATGAATCTCTCTTTAGTGTCGCGTCTATAGGAGGACAGCCACTCCCGAGGAGATCCTTTACTGGACAATGCACCCTTCTTTGATCGCCACAAAGAGGACAGCCACTCCCAGACCAGTGTACTAAATCAAAACTAGCGATAGTAGTATTCCGTTTGATTTGTTTTTGTCGTGGTGCGGGCGCGGATACAAAAAAAAAAAAAAAAAAAAAACCCACCCAGCGCAGCGCATATGGAATCACTGCTACCGATAATCATAGAATAACTTCCTTATTTTTTTCGCGTTCGTTTTTCCCCGTTTCGCTCCCGCACAGCGCCGAAAACCGAGTATAGTACACGCAAACTGGCTCAGACTCTGACTTGGCCTACTTTTGTCTTCATTGCCTCTAAGTCGCTCCCACGCTTGTTCTTCGGTTAATAATACATCACTCCTGGGAAGCTTATATCGATAGTGAGACGATTTCATGCTTTTAGCTCCCATTACGTAATACAATCATTTCGCTCAAAGTCGTTCACAATCTTGAGTAATGAGGAAGTATTACTTCTTAATGAGGGGGCGGATTCTGAATTTTGTCAAGATAAATTCGTTTCGTGCTCACTGGAATATCTATGGGCTAGGGATAACAGTGGCACTGGGGTGTATACCAGTGGTAAAGCGCTCTCCTGTTTGTTTGTTTGTTTAACGACACCACTAGAACATATTGTTTTGTTAATCATGGCGTATTGGATGTCAAACATTTGGTAATTTTGACATATACATGTGTAGTCTTACAGTAGCAAGAATTTTTTTATATGCACCATTCCACAGACATGATAGCACATATCACGGCTTTTGATACGCCAGTCGTGGTGCACTGGTTAGAAAGAGAAATAGCCCGATGGGACCACCGACAGGGATCGATCCTAAACCGACCGTGCATCAAGCGATCATTTTACCACTGGGCTACGTACTGCCCTGGCTCTCGCCTGATGTGTACTCGGTCTAGGATCCATTCCCGTCGGTGGACCCATTGGGATATTACTCATGTCAGCCAGTGCTCCACGACTGGTGTAACAAAGGCCGTGGTATGTAGTATACTCTGTCTGCGAGATGTTACATATAAAAGATCACCTATAGCTGATCCTCGCTCCAGCATGTGCACCACGACTAGTGCATCAAAGGCCGTGGTATGTGCTATCCTGTCTTTGGGATGGTGCATATAAAAGATTCCTTGCTGCTAATCGAAAAGAGTAGCCCATGAAGTGGCGACAGCGGCTTTCCTCCCTCAATATCTGTGTGGTCCTTAACTATATGTCCGACGCCATATAACCGTAAACAAAATGTGTTGAGTGCGTCGTTAAATAAACCATTTCCTTGTAGCTGATCAGAAAGTGTAGTCAATTGCATGGCGGAAGCGAGTTTCCTCTCTCATTATCTGGTCCTTAACCATATGTCCGGTGCCAAATGACCGTAATAAAAATGTGTTGAGTGTGTCTTTAAATAATAATAATAAATAGAAACATTCCTTTCTTCGTTGTTGGGAATCGGTTGCAATTTTACCATCAGTCGGCGGTTTTAATCGGATTGAATCGATCGGTCAAGTTTCGATTACGAAATCGATTAAATTGTAGTCTGTTCTATCCTCCTACATTTTTTTTTTTTTTTTTTTAAATTTGTAAATAATTTCAGTTTGGCTTGACGTGAAATTAAAAATAAACGTGTTTTGTAAATAACAAAAATATACTATGTTTGTGTTCAATTTAGAAAACAATAGGTTCAGAAATAAATAACTTGTAGTAAATTTCATAGTATGAAAATAAAAGGCGTTCCCCGTTGGACAGACTATAGAATGATTTAAATGATTAGACCATACATATTGCTTTTACATTTAATACCTGATCATTATTAGTTTCATTTACATATACACATGAAGAAATCATTTACATGAAATTCATTGTCTAAACTGATGTGTTCAGGTTGTAGGATCGAATCTTCACGGCGGTCACATTGGGTTCTTTCACATATATTACTATTTAACCAATGCCCCGTGATTGGTTTATCAAAGTCCGAGGTAATTCTGTTCTGTCTGTAGATTAATGCATTTTAAAATATCCTTCGTTACTAATGTAAAAAAAAAATATTGCGGGTTTCCTCTCAACAATGCGTCGGAATTATCAAATGTTTGACATCCAATAGCTTGTGGTTAATAAATCAATATGCTCCAGTGATGTCGTTAAACAAAACAAACTTGTTGTAACATTTTTACGCCACCACCCCACCCTTAGTTAAATTAAGCTAGGTACAGTCCACAGGGGCCTAATTCACTAAACTCTCGCAACTTTGCGATCTCGCAGTGCAGTGTTAAACTACTTACAAAGAGGATACTTTGTTGTCTAGCAGAGCCTAAGAGACCTTTGTGAATTAGACCCCTGGTTTCAGGCCCGTATGCAGGATTGTTAATGGATGGGTGCGAATTGCTCGTGATGGGACCAATCAACATAAAAATAACCCCTCAAAACAACAACGATTACGTAACGTTATTTAAATTTAATAGAGAAAAGTGGACCTTTAGTAATGTGAGGGGGGGGGGGGGGGGGGGGTGCGCGTACACACCCGTCGCTTGGATTGGTCAAATTCGTATGACGTCATTACGACTATCATATCTTCATGAAACCCAAGCTTTGAATGACGTTGGGGATTCCCCTAAAGTGGAGCGTTAATACGTAACGTTGAGGATTTAGTGCGATTGTACTCAAATACTAGTAGCTAAATTGCGTATAAGCAAAAATATTTTGTACTCAAATGAGTACATTGCGTACACGTAGTTACGCACCTTGGTACGATACCGTTATACATTCCTTTCCTTTCCTACACCCGACGTCAACAATGGTTGTATAAATTGACACACATCCGCACACGTGCGAGGTAGATAAATGACGTATTGATCGAAGGTGTCGGTGGCAGTTTTTTCAATTGAGATGTCAGTACTGATTAGCGCAGCTGAAATCGTAATATGTATAGGATTACATTTGACGTCAGCTTATAGCCATCGACGTCATTCAGTAATGAGGCGTCGAGTACTTCAATCAGCTCTTTAAGCAGCTCATGGCGAACCGTTTACGATTATCACCTTTTATTTGCTTGTCTCTTCTTCCTTTTCTTCTCTCTCTCTCTCTCTCAGGCTGTCTGTTTGTCTGCCTCTCTCCTTCCCTCTCTCTCTCTCTCTCTCTCTCTCTCTCTCTCTCTCTCTCTCTCTCTCTCTCTCTCTCTCTCTCTGCCTGTCTCTCTCAGTCTATGTATGTCTGTCTGTCTGTCTGTCTGTCTGTCTGTCTCTCTCTCTCTCTCTCTCTCTCCTCTCTCTCTCTCTCTCTCTCTCTCTCTCTCTCTCTCTCTCTCTCTGACGATGTCGCTCCGTCTGCATGTGTTTGTTTGTCTGCCTGCATGTTTTTTCTGCCTGTCTGTTTATCAGACTGGAACATCGATCGTGTACACATCTGTATCGATGGCTAATTCACCCGTCAGCGTCATTTCCTTCTACGTTCCGTGTACGGATCATTCGGTAATCGGGTTCCCTTGTATTGCTAACGATCATTAGATACAGCAGTCAGGAATGACAGCAACCCCGGAACCATTTTTTCCTTCATAGAAACGCGTTGTTTTTAAAATCAGTCAAAGTGAAAGCGCAGTGCCGGAGTGTAGCTCAGTGATATAGAGATCGCATGAGATGCGATCCCCTTGATCGCTACATCAAAATCCATGGTATGTACTGTCCTGTCTCTAGGGAAGTGCTTATACCAATCCGTTGCTGCTTTGCCGGTTGGAGTAGCCTATGTCGCAATGACCGGCCTCGATGGTGTCGTCGTTAAGCCATCGGACATAAGGCTGGTAGGTACAGGGTTCGCAGCCCGGTACTGGTTGACGTGTGTGCCCAGGAAAGCGTGCTTGAACCTTGATTGGATATAAGCACGACAATAAGTTGACATTAAATGAAAAGATACAGCATTCAGGTATGACAGTAACTCCGGAACCCGTTTTCCTTCGCAGACACGCGTTGTTTTTAAAATCAGGCAAAGAGGAAGCGCAGGGCCAGATGCTCGCTTGAGATGAGATCACCTTAATCGCTATATCAAAAGCCATGGTATGTACTGCCCTGTATGTAGGGAAGTGCATATTCCAATCCGTTGCTGCTTTACCGGTAGGAATAGCCTATTCGGAGATAGCGGGTTTCCTCGGTTCTTTCTATGGACCAAATGTCGCGGCAAAAACACAAACAGACAGATTTAGAGAATAACTAACGAGCTACGAGGGATTATGAATTATCTGTCCCGAGTGAATGAATGTTGTAAACCCGAGCCTTTGGTGAGAGTTTTACAACATTCATTCACGAGGGACAGGTAATTCGTAACTCCTCGTAGCGAGTTGGTTATTCTCTTTATTACCCATTGTCAATTTTAACTGATTTTTAATGTAAAAATTCCTCGCATTCAATCTCACATTACTGACATTCAGTTTCACATTACTGACATTTAATCTCACATTACTGACATTCAATAATTTATTTTTACATTACTGACATTTAATCTCACATTACTGACATTCAATAATTTATTTTACATTACTGACATTTAATCTCGCATTACTGACATTCAGTCTCAAATTATTGACATTAAATTTCACATCTTTGTACTGTGTACAAGTATCATGATGCTAATCGGGGTGGGGGGGGGGGGATTAGCTCAGTGGTAAAGCGCTCGTTTGGAGCGCGGTCGGTCTAGGATCGATCCCCGTCGGTGGGCCCATTTAGGCTATTTTTCGTTCCAGCCAGTGCACCACGACTGGTATATCAAAGGTTGTGGTATGTGTTATCCTGTCTCTTTGGTAGTGTATATAAAAGATCCTTTGCTATCAAATGTTTGATATCCAATAGCCGATGATTAATAAATCAATGTGCTCTAGTGGTGTCGTTAAACAAAACAAACAAACTTTATACAGACGCTAATTGTCATTCAGATTTGTTCTACAATACCAAAATGTTCCCTTATTTCTTTCTCTCAACATATAAACATTCCTTTCTTCGATTACCTAGCCACTTCCTCATAGAGGCTGATAGGTTGTCTTTATTCACTTAATGTTTATCAAATTACTTTAACCGAGTTATGATTTTCTGGAGAGATCTTTACGTCAGAATGTCAAATTGAACTGCAAAAAAAATAAACTGCCGAATAAATCTAATTTAATTTTGTCTCTGTTTATCTGCAATAGTGATATTGCAAGTAAAGGGATACTTGGATAAAACCATCTCAGCACTTTTTCGCGTAGGGATATTTAGGCGCGTAAAAAAATAGGATACGCGATCTTTGGTATAGAGAAGATAAGAACAGAGCTGGTTTATCCTAGTAGCACGTGTAGCACGTACTACGGGCCCTGCGTTTCAGGGGGCCCAGCGATGATGTGTACATTTATTTTCCCCAGATAATGTTTCCCCTCTCCCCGAGAGGGTTGCAAAATGTATATCTTGGGAAGGGGGCCCCTAGGATCCTTATACCGGCTCTGGATAAGAAATCCATTGCCACCACATGATAATTTTACCAGTGTGCAGCATGTGTATTCTCAAAAACAGGAATGGAAAGAACGTGTTTTATGTAATGATGCACTCAGCACATTTTATTTACGGACATATGGCTAAGGACCACACATATATTGAGAGAGGAAACCCGCTGTCGCCGCTACTCTTTTCGATTAACAGCAAGGGATCTTTTATAGTCACCATCCCACAGTCAGGATAGTACACACCACGACCTTTGTTACACCAGTTGTGGAGCACTGGCTGGAACGAGAAATAGTCCAATGAGTCCACAGACAGGGATCGATCTTAGACCGACCGCGCATGAAGCGAACGCTTTACCACTGAGCTGCGTCCCACCCCGTGCATATAAACAATGACTTGCTACTAATGGAGAAATGAAGCGGTATTTCTTTCTGTGACTACATTGTATATCAAAATCACAAAGTGTTTGACGTCAAATAGCAGATGGTTAGTAAGTCAACGTTAGGCATATTACAACGTGTAACAGGACAGTACAAAGTCATAGTTAGCATGTATGATAAGACCACGTATAAACACAGAAATTCCAGCCAGTGCACCACGACTGGTACATTGTTAATATCTAAGCCAAATGTCGCAAAAACTAAATTTTATTTTATTTAATGACAGCACAAGAGCACATTGATGCGCGGTCGGTCTAGGATTGATCCCCATCAGTGGGCCCAATGGGCTATTTCTAGTTCCAGCCAGTGCACGACTGGTATATCAAAGCCATGGTATGTGCTATCCTGTCTGTGAGATGGTGCCTATAAAGGATCCCTTGCTACTAATGGAAATATGTAGCGGTTTTCCTCTCTATGATTGTGACAAAATTACCATGTCTGACATCCAATATCCGATGATTAATAAATCAATGTGCTCTAGTGGTGTCCTTAAACAAAACAAACAACATAGATATACTTGTAGTTAACGTAGAAAACCAGATACATAGGCCATATTTTCGAAGCTATCTTAGCGATGCAAAATTCTAAAATCATCGTAGGTTGTGACGTCATTACAGCACACACCATAGCGACGTCAAAACCTACGATAGTTTTACGATTTCGTACGCTAAGATTGCTTCGAAAATTGGGCCCAGAGTGCAAAAAAAGATCCTTGCAAAGTGTTGTATCAGGAAAGTTCAAAGAAGGCTGTCGGCAATACACATCAAAACAGAAAAGCCGGTCAGAACGATTGAAACCTGGTAAAAGGAAATTGCGTATTATATATTATAAACACACGCGCGTCTTTTTCGGTTCTCGAGCACCGTTGTCCTGGATGCAAATGCCCCAAACCGAAATAGAAACACGATACACAACTTCCTGGTTATGCCATCACGACACAAATCTAATTATTCCAAGTTTGAGCTTCGGGGGGGTAAGGGTAATTTTTGCGCGGGGCTCTCCGCCATAAAGTCCCTTCCATCGATCGATTGGAACATCCCCGTGTTAAGTGAGCACTTTAGAAATAGATAAACAGCCATTATTCTTCCATTTACCGACTTAATGACTGTCGAAGCCCACCCCTAGGTGTTAATTAAACGATACAGCGGGGCGCCACAATTTTAGCAGGCTATTACGAGAGGTTTGAACATCACAGAACAGTCATCAGCCTACACAGAGCTGGTAATTGGTTGATGTTAAATATCAGTTGCAAGACAAATATTGTTGTTTAACATTTTGCTGCAAGCCAGACCGAAGTTACCCTCGAGGGGTGGCCAGGAATAGATGCACAGTCTGTGAACCTAGGAATCGTTATTTTCAGCCTCACAAGTGCGGAAATGCTGGTTTGCGGCAAACAGATTCCTGATTACCTCATCGTCGCAATGTTTTTCAATGTGGAATGCTAGGTCTTCTCTGAAAGTCAAATAGTTTGTTATACCGGCACAAACTGCCTTGCTTTCACATACACATATAAGAATGAGAGAGAGAGTGAGAGAGAGAGAGAGAGAGAGAGAGAGAGAGAGAGAGAGAGAGAGAGAGAGAGAGAGAGAGAGAGAGAGAGAGAGAGAGAGAGAGAGAGAGAGAGAGAGAGAGAGAGAGAGAGAGAGAGAGAGAGGGAGAGAGGAAAACAGAGTAGGAAACACAAGTTTGTTTTGTTTATCGACACCACTAGAGCACATTGATTTATTAATCATCGGTTATTAGATGTGAAACATTTGGTAATTTTGACATATAGTCTTAGACAGAAAGCCTACAATACTTTTCAGTTACTAACAAGGGATCTTTTATATGCACCATCCCACAGACAAGATAGCACATACCACGGCCTTTGATATTCCAGTCGTGGTGTACTGGCTGGAACGAGAAATAGTCCGATGAATCCACCGACGGGGATCGATCCTAGACCGACCGCGCATCAGGCGAAAGCTTTACCACTGGGTTACGTCACGTCCCTGGGACGGAATGTAGTCCAGTGGTAAAGCTATCGCCTGATGCGCAGACAGTCTAGGATTTATTGAATACAAACATATTTCATTGTACAATTTAACAAAACAATCGTGCACAAGTTTGACAACTTACGAGGCCCTCTTCTATATTGCCGCTGTTGTGATATATATTGTCGTAGGTAAAGAGCATTACCGTACCGGCATCGGTGGCGTCGCGATTAAGCCATCGGACATAAGGTTGGTAGGTACTGGGTTCGCAGCCCGGTACCGACTCATACCCAGAGCGGGTTTTAACGATTCATTGGGTAGGTGTAAGATTAATCCACTGTCCTGGACAGACAGCTCAGATAGATAAGGTCTGTGTCCCGGACAGCGTGCTTGAATCTTAATTGGATATAAGCACGAAAATAAAATAGTGTTGTGCCGTCGGTAAAGCTCCTCAATAATGTTTACACCTGGTGTACAATATCTGCCTGTATTTAGCATTTGCATATTTGAAATGTCTACATACAACAAAATAAATGTTCAGTCATGTTTATTTGCTGCAAAGGTCACTTTTAAAAAAAGAAACAATTGCCATAGGGTGCGGCTCAATCTCAGAATGCCTATTGGTCTATTTCTCGTTCCAGCCAGTGCACCACGACTGATATATCAAAGGCCGTGGTATGTACTACCCTGTCTGTGGGATGGTGCATGTAAAAGATCCCTTGCTGCTAATCGAAAAGAGTAGCCCATGAAGTGGCGACAGCGGGTTTCCTTTCTCAATGTCTGTATGGTCCTTAACCATATGTCTGACGCCATATAACCGTAAATAACAAGTGTTGAGTGCATCGTTAAATAAAACACTTCTTTCTTTCAGTCTCAAAATTGCCGTTGGTGGGTCATTTCAACCATGACAATTTTATATTTTTTTAAATTGCCGCTTCCGGTGCATAGGCTACTCCTGTTATGCTATTTTTTTGTACATCAATCTAATTAAAATTAGCTCCACTGGTTAATTACTATTACCTGTGGATTTACAAGCACCCCGTTGGAGCTTATGTCCAGTTGGCCTTTCATTCGACCAATCAAAACCTTACTTGCAAAACCATGCCAGTGATTTGAAAAGAATTTGAAAACATTCGGGAGTATTACGAAGTATGCCAGAAATATAAAATTAGTTTCAAGACGAAAATAAAAACCTGATGGTATAGCCATAAAATCTGTTTATACTAGTATGCAATCCAGAGTTTGTTATTGCACTTTTCCACTTGTTTTTTCAATGTTGAAATAGACCAACAAGTTCACCTATTGCATAAATAATCTCGCCCGATATTTTTAAAATTTGTATGCTCCAGAATAACGCTATAAAAGGCGAAGTGTAATTGGTCGATATTTAATTGTTATTTATAGATGAAATGTCACCTGGACATGGGAGTCCACGCAATGCTGTTAGATCTACCGGTAGACCAGTAGAGCTAATTTTAATCAGATTGTCTTTTACATGCACGCTCATAGACAGTGACGAAAGAAAATCCTTAATATTTATTGAAGTACGTGAACGACTTTAAAAAATACAAGGTACTTCTCTAACAATAGACTATCCTCGTCAATATAAAACCACACATATTCGAAAGAAACATTTACGTAAGAATACTTTAAAACCAATATAGAGGGAGATGCGTTGTAGTCTCGAGAAATAACGTTTAAGTCTACGTGTAAGAATACCCATGTAAACAATTTCAAAAGTGAAGAGGCTTACTCTCGCGGAATAACGTCGATCACGAGAACTGGGCTATGTTTGGTATAGAAACTTCAGCAACCAATTTCAATACCGACGAGTTGTAATTTCGAGGAATGACGTTGGGCACGAGAATCAAGCTATGTTAAGTGACGCAATAAGCAATGTGTTTTTTCTCTCTCTCTCTCTCTCTCTCTCTTTTTTTTTTTTTTTTTTTTTTTTTTTTTTTTTTAATATTAGATTCCTGTTCGGTGTAAACCTTTTTTTTCTGCGTGCCTATGACGTTAACGGGAAATCCGTTCAAACGCAAAATAAAATTAAATTAAGAATTATTGATCTGAACTTGTGCAAAACGAAACATGACATTTTATCACGACTTATTATTGTAAAATGAACGCCTTTTTAAAAATTTAGTCTGAAGCAACGTCAACTCAGATACCGGCCTTGGTGGCGTCGTGGTTAAGCCATCGGACATAAAGCTTGTAGGTACTGGGTTCGCAGCCCGGTACCGGCTACCACCCAGATCGAGTTTTAACGACTCAGTGGATAGGTGTAAGACCATTACACCTTCTTTTTTCTCACTAACCACTAACAACTAACCTACTGTCCTAGACAGACAGCCCAGATAGCTGAGGTGTGTGCTCAAGACAGCGTGCTCGGACCTTAATTAGATATAAGCACAAAAATAAGTTAAAAAGAAATGAAATCAACTCAAACAGTATGACGTCAAATAAAGAAGATAGGCGCTAAAAAAAGAATTAATTTTTATAAGGACTGATTTTAGAAAAACAACTAAAGCTAAGCCACAAACAAATGAATGTCGATAGAAACATTTTGTCAAAGCACATCTTACTACCCCCAGCAGGCACTTATAAGGGGGGAAATAAAAATCATAATTTCTCACTGAGAAATTATCATGCATTGGTCTAACGAACAATTCTGTTGAATGATTTAACCAATGACCTTGTCGGTATTAAATATGACGTCATCACGATTTGGCAAACACACCTTATGTAGTTTAAAGAGTTTGCGTTTACGGGTCCCTGTTTGTGGTGTTAAATTTATAACAAACTGTCATTTTAATGCAGTTCATTATAGATTTACCAGAATACCAGAATAAAGAGAACTCTTCTTTTTTTTTAAAGTATCTATGAACATGATTAAATAACAAAGTTATAGCAATACTCAGAACAGTGCCTAAAGTAATTTACATCGTTTCTATGCATGTTCGTACATGTGTGTCGAAAATAAATGCGTTTGGAGAAAAAAACAGCTCAGGTAATAAATAGAATAACAAACTCGGTACCAGTTATTATCAAATCTATGTCCCTCGTTAAAGCTCGTGACAACTGAAAATTATTTCACTCGGGACATAAATTTGATAATAACTGGAGACTCGTTTATTATCCTCTATGTATGGAGTTGTGGAGAATTGTATTAAAACAATTAAACAATGATCAAACTGTATCCAGTACAAAAGCTCTATACTTTTTAAACATTATTAATAACACTACATATAAAATATCACAAACGTATCAGACCGGGGGGGGGGGGGGGGGGGGGGGGGAATAAGGTGGGTCAGTCCTCTCAGGGCTAGAGCAAAATCTCAAATTCGGTCAAAAACGATAGAGATATGTTGGCAAAATCATCTGGCCTGAAACGTGTTCATCGTGTATTTGCATCATTCTACACTCAACAATAGTTGTAATTCATGTTAAGATTCTCGGCGATTCGTTTCCAATCCTAGATAGCAGTTTGACAGTAATAGGCGTGCAGGAGATGGCACAGAAGTGCTCTAAAATGACCGAAGTAGCAACTATCGTACTATCAGCTAATTACCCAGAATACCAGTGGGGGGAACATGGTCAAATGACGTCATCAATATTGCCGCCTCGATTTTGATATTTTTGCATCTAGTTCCGATAGAGTCTTCATTCTCTTTAGTTGCTTGCATTTTAAGCCTTTACTAAGTTTGGAGATGTCATAATAGAGTTTTAAAACAAAATTTATTAATTACTGAGTATTAAAATTGTTTTAAACAGTAGAGAGCGCTTCCAATATGGTTGTTTCCAGGTCAATAATGCTGTTTCTAGCGATGACGAAGTTAGATTTACTAAATTTAAACTGTGGCAGCTTGTCTGATTATAGCTCACACAAAGCCTTGATTACTAATACAAATTAATTTTTAAAACTTTGCATTATATTCTGGATCCTCATATTTAGTGCCTAGTTGTATCGTGGGTTTTCATTGCTGTTCCATTCTGGCAGTAGAACATATTGCTTGCTACGTCAACCTGTTCCAGGTCACTGGTCTTATTATAAAAACGTATGGTGAAGAGCTGGAGTGTGGATCATTTGCATATACTTTGGTGTACGGCAAAGACGCGGGTGTCAGGTAAAGGCACTGGCCACATTAGGGTAGCAGTTGCATGCACCCCGTGCGGTCCTTTTACCTTTTTTCCCCAAAGAAAGCAGATGTAGTGTTATATCCTGTTAAGTTATGGAAAGGAAGCGGGGACAAGTATGTCTCTTTTCCCAGGATGTCATATACACGATTGATGTGATGATTAGTAAAGTATTTACCTGTACCACAGGCAAACCATATTCTCACATTTGTTTCACCCAAGGTAAACACATGATGGGACGACCTATATATTTGTGTTAACGGTGCGTAAACGATAGCTGGTGCAGTCGTTTATAATAACGTTCTGCACATGAATTAAAAGTGTGGTGTCTAATTCCTCCTAGTCACATGGTGGCATTGAACGAGCATTTGCTTGAAGAATAACTGTGGCACCAAACGTAAAGGTTATTTGTCTTCGTAGCCGTCTACCGTGGCAATATTGGTAGTGTGGAATACAAATAGTTCCTCTTTGTTGGTTGGATCACGTAAAATGTCAGTCCAGTTTCATAGAAACTTCTTTTTACCAGCAACCTAACATTTCGTGAGTATGCTAGCCACGTGTTTTTTTTTTTATCTTTCTCTTTTTTTTCTTTTTTTTTTGTTGTTGTTGTTGTTGTTGACATACATAATTATATGGATGATGATGAGATGAATGGTGAAACTGCAGTACTTCCATTTCGGTATGGGACTATTGACAGAGTCTTGTCCCGTATTCTCTGTCAGATAAGCTATTTCAGTATTACCCGAGCCCGGAATACACGAATCATACAGTGTTTGTCGAGTAATTATTCCCCATGTCGGGTCAAACATTTAGGAGAAACCCATAATTGCACCCAATACCGACCTCCTGGCGTTGGTATGGGAAACATACATTATAAACAATAATCAAAGCATCCACGGGAGAAAAGCAAAGAAAAGGTATTCAAGGAAGCAGTCATCCTGGCTATCGTGAAATCCCTGGTCCTGCTGCTCATCTAACATCTTCAGAGGATGTTAACACCACTTTGCTTTTCTTTCTTTTTTTTTCGAAAAAAAGCAACAACTACATGTAGATGGCCAGTCTGGTGTGCATGGAACTGGTACCCTAATGTGACCTGTGTCTTTACCAATATGGCACTCAACTCTTTCACCAAAGGATATACAGATGGTCCATATCTCCAGCTACTGAAACGCATTACAGTTATCTTGTATGATAAATTCAGCGATCCAAAAATTGTCAACGAAGCAAAGGGAAAATAATAAAAACCATTGCATTTACACCGGGATGCCCGACTGCGGGCGTAGCTCAGTGGTACAGCGCTCGCCTGATGCGCGATAGATCTAGGATCGATTACCGCCTGTGGACCCATTGGGCTATTTCTCGTTCCCGCCAGTGCTCCAAAACTGCTAATCGAAAAGAGTAGCCCATGAAATGGCGACAGAGGGTTTCCTCTCTCAATATCTGTGTTGTAGATATTGAGAGAGGAAACCCGCTGTCGCCACTTCATGGGCTACTCTTTTTCGATTAGCAGCAAGGGATCTTTTATATGCACCATCCCACCGGACAGGATAGCACATACCACGGTCTTTGATATACCAGTCGCGGTGCACTGGCTGGAGCGAGAAATAGTCCAATGGGTCCACCGACGGGGATCGATCCCAGACCGACCGCGCATCAAGCGAACGCTTTACCACTGGGTTACGTCCCGCTCTGTTATTCTGTTAAAGACTGTTGACTGGTCCAAATGGATGTAACCGTCAGATGGTTAGCAATTCACTCGTTATTGTTTTATAATTTATTTTATTGTTTGGCCAAATGGAAGTGAACCGTTAAATATAGTTTCAAGTCTCAGGTGATACGGTAACAGATGTGTTGCTCTGGAGTGTATTGAAATGTATTTGTTACTATGATAACTATAATTTTAATTTAAAACAATCAATGCCTGTGCAGTGGCGTATGATATCAGCAAAACATCATCAATAATATATGCCTCTGCATATTGCAATTATTAATTGTGTTAATATATGCCGTGACTACAATATATTACCGTATCTATATTCATGCATATCAAAAAGGGTAATCAATGGAGAGCCGGTAGCGGGTTCCATCTCTAATTATATCCGTGGTCCTTAACCATATTTTCGAAGCCACAATGTTTTGTTAAATAAAACATTTCTTTCTTTCTTTTTTTTGTTTCTTTCTTTTTTGTGCAGTTTCTTCTTAAAGACTATTTACAACTCTACAATAATACAGCAAGAAGCTGGTAATGCACAATAGACGTTTGTTTTCCTCAATAAAATTTCTGTCAATTTCGTTCCTCTTATACAAATCTAGCTAGTAATATTTGTAAATATATCATTGCATTCCTTGCCCCTAAAACATGTTAGGTTAGACCAAAGAATTGTCATCCTAGGTGGCATGGGTGCTGAGATATTGGTACTAATAGTTCTCGTTTTTTATGGCGGCCATCTTGAAAATCCAATTTAGCCACAGTACTATAATTTGGGTAAGTGGTTCATATTAAAATTTGAAAATTGTGGCACTGGGTAACTTGTGGACGGATTTTGATATTTTTTAACTGGAACGTCTACATCATTTTACTGAGCTGCTTGAAAAATATACTAAATACGGTCGCCATTTTAATGACGTCATTTGAGCATGTTGTCCCCCACAAAAAGTCTGGTTATTTTTTAACTGTGATATAGTTAGGACAGGACATATACTATCAATAAATATCAAAATTAGCTGGTACTACGGTAGTTGCCACTTGACCCCCAAAATGAGTCTCAATCTGGACGCCTATATGACTAATGTCAATAAATGTTGTTTTCCTGGGCCCCGTTCCATGAAGCGATCTTAGCCCTAAGCTCTACTTAGCTGCATAAGGTAGCTATGCAATTAAGGTAATCTTAGGGCTAAGATCGCTTCGTGGAACGAGGCCCTGATCTGGGCATTTTCGTTTAATTCGGGCAAAAATCAGCTTGCCCTCGTACAAAAAAAATGGAAACCCGTCTAGGCGTTTATGTCAAACATTAAGGTTCAAACCCCACCACGTCAATGAATGGTCCATGAGATAGTTTGTTATTTTAATGCTATGCCGCCACTCTCTCGGGGTGAAAAATATATATGAACAATATGCCACACATGCAACATGATTTCATTTCAACTTTGTTTCGTGCTTATTTCCAATTAAGGTTCAAGAACGCTGTCCTGGGCACACACCTCAGCTATCTGGGCTGTCTGTCCAGGACAGTGGGTTAGCTGTTAATTGTTAGTGAGACAAAAGAGGGTGTAGTGGTCTTACACCTACCCATTGAGTCGTTAAAACTCGCTCTGGGTGGGAGCCGGTACCGAGCTGCGAACCCTGTACGTACCAGCCTGTAGTCCGATGGCCTAACCACAACACTACAGAGGCCGGTCATGCAACGTAACGAAGAACCGTACCGTTTATAAGCTTTTTATGAGCCGCAAGATCGTGAAATTCAGTACGCATGAATGAACAAATTAGTTAATTAATTTTAATAGTATGTTTGTGTGTTGTTGTTTGTTTTTTTTTTGTTTGTTTTTTGTTTTTTTTTGTGTTTTTTTTGGGGTGGGTGGGTAGGTGGGGTTGTTTGTTTATTTGTTTGTTTGCGTTTATTGGGGTTTTGGGTTGTTGTTGTGGTTGTTGTTGTGGGGTTTTTGTGTGGGGGGGGTTTGGGGGGAGGGTTGGGGGGTGTTGGGGTTGTTTTTTTCCATTCAAACCAATTTTAATAACGTTTTTGTTTGGGGGGGGGGGATTGATTTGGGGTTGTTGAATGAACCAATTAGTTAATTAATTTTAATAGCATGTGGGGTTTTTAGGGTGGGTTTGGGGGGGGGGGGGGTGTTTGGGGGTTTGTTTGCGAGAGGGTGAGGGGGTTTATTCATTCCACTATCTCCTTTCCTTTCTCTTATTTTTGAGTTTCATCTCATTTCTTTTTGATCTAGCAGCTCCTCTTCAACTTCTTCGCTGTCCAAATCTACACCCTAGTCCTTGTCTGGATGTATCCCAGTGGTAGCGGTAGATTGATGCATGGTCGGTCTAGGATCGATCCCCGTCGATGGGCCCATTGGACTATTTCTCGTTCCGGCAAGTGCACCACGACTGGTATATCAAATGCTGTGATATGTGGTATCCTGTCTGCGGGATGGTGCATATACAATATCCCTTGCTACTAATTGGAAAAAAAATGTAGCGGGTTTCTTCTCTAAGACTGTATGTCACAATTACCGAATATTTGACATCAAGTAGTCAATGATTAATAAATCAATGTGGTCTAGTGGTGTCGTTAAACAAAACAAACTTTTAACTCTTGGTTGTTTTGGGGTTTTTTTTTTTTTTTTTTGGTTGTTGTTTTTTTTTTTTTTTTTTTTGTTGTTGTTTGTTTTCGGGTTTTGGGGGGTTTTGTTAGGGGGGGGGGGTGTCTCTCCAACCGCGACAGGTGCTTGTCTCTTGTGGTCAGCCGTGCTCACACCTGTCATTTCCCAGCAGCTTAGGCTGACCATTTCGGAGAGTGTTTAGTAGTTACGGCTGGCATTGTTAAAGGGACAGTCCTGAGTTTACAACCATTGTGAAATGTTTCCGACCAACAGAGCTTTTTCGATGACGTAACACACAAATTAAATACATTTTCATATTTAGAATATCAGTGTCTGTATTTACAAAGTGTTTGCTGTTGTCCTAATGCTCGTAGTAGCCCAGACCGGATTTTAAATCTCAATATTTTTATACGTACGAAACAAATATATATCACGAACTAAAGTAAAATCTGAATACAACAAACATTAGTATACGACCGCAAACACATTCGATATACAGACACTGGTATTCTAAACTAGAACATGTATTTAGTATGAAACAGTAGTCGCCAACAAGGCTCTGTTATCGCAGACATCTTAAAATGGCTGCAGAATCAGGACAGTCCCTTTAAGAGACACTTGTAATAGTACGTGTTTGATACTCGTTGATTAAAGGGACATAACCTAGTTTTTAAACACTAAAGCATATGTTTTATTATTAGAGCCGTTTTTGATAACTGAAATCATACTTTACTTGGATTTTATTGTTTTGATTATCCATGTCCATACATTCGAAGTGTTTTTGGTCATCCTGGTGTTTTTAATGTCACAAAATGTATGTCTCATATTTTAAAAAACGCACGTGCGTCTGAGAAGAAAAAGTTATACAGTCGACTTTTAGTCTATTTTTAGAGGGTATTTCACCATTTCAAAGTTACAGACACATGTTTCATTCAGTTATAATTTTATGCAAATGTCTTACAGGTTTGTACATTAACTAAGCTTAGCGTTAATTTCACGGGTTGAAGCTAGGCTCTGTCCCTTTAAACCCCATACAAATACATAAACTAACAGCAAATTCAATTTTGTTTTGCCCAAGCAGCGTATCTGCTTTTATCATTTTCACCGAAAGTTGCGCTGACAAATAAGTTTTATCCATTATTTAAATAAATGGTTTAATCTATTTATGTAGCCAAAGTCTTCATGATAAAAAAAAAAAAAATGCTTCATGAATATTTAAAATACCATAGGAAAACACAAATAGATATAACCGAAAGGGAAATGACCGGTCTTCATTTTTTTAACAATACATCTTAAACCTTTACTTCCTTGAATACTAACTAGTTCTGAAACGAGAATCATGTTCTTAGCGTCCCAGAGGAAATCTTCTAATGCAACGTGTCATGTCGTTTGTTGGAGTTTTTTTAAGGTTTGTGTTACTCTATTCAACAGACAGTATTTTCTTAAAGGGACATTCCTGAGTTTGCTGTAATTTTTAAGATGTTATCGACTAACAAAGACTTGTTTACGTTTGTAATTACATATCAAATATATTTTTCTGCATAAAATATTAGTGGCTGTATATTAAACGTGTTTCTGATCGTTCTAATATTTGTACTAGGTTAAATTTCATTTTATTTCTAAAATATGTTTTTCGTACGTTTGGGCGTCTTACAAATATTAAGACGGCCAGAAACACATTGTATATACAGACACTGATATTCTAAACAGGAAACTATATTTAATATGTAAGTTTAATCGTAGAACTATTTTATTAGTCAGAAACATTTTACAATGCAGCAAACTCAGGAATGTCCCTTTAAAGACTCATGGCATCGTACATATGGTTAAAGACCAAACAGATATTGAGAGAGGAAACCCGCTGATGATATGCAAATGGCTTTGGTTTCCGGTTAGGAGTAGACCCTCGTTTGAGCCCGTGAAAATGGACACTGAATTGAGAGAAGCTAGTCTGTGATGTTTAAATGGGGAAACACCGTCTAAAAATAACTAGAGCTTGTCTCGATAACCATTACTTCTCAGACCAACGTGCGTTTTTTAAATTATGGAAAATGCATTTTGGAGTATGACACAAACCTGGATGACCAAGGCCCCGTTCCAAGAAGCGATCTTAGCTCTAAGATCGCCTTAAGTGGATAACTACATTATTTAGTTATGGTGATCTTAGCGCTAAGATCGCTTCGTGGAACGGGACCCAGAACCACTTTCAGGTGTACGAAAATGAATATTCTAAATGATAAAATGTAAGTACTTCTAACTTCAGTAATCAAAAACGGTTGCTATAGTGACAAATACGTCGTAGAGTTAAAGGAAACTAGGATCTGTCAGTTTAAAGGCACGCACCCTAGTTTTTAAACACTGTGACCTATTTTTTCACTATTAGAGCCGTTTATGATCAATGAAATCAAACATTACTTACATGTTATTGTTCAGATTATCGATTTCCGTACAACCGAAGTGTTTCTGGTCATCCTGGTGTTTCTAATACCACAAAATGCAATTTTCATATTTTTAAAAACGCACATGCGTTTGAGAAGTAAATGTTATGGAGTCGAGTGTTAATCTATTTTAAAGGGTATTTCACCGTTTTAATATCACAGACTCTTGTTTCACTCTGTTATAATGTTATCCAAATGTGTTACAGGTTTGTAAATTAATCAAACTTAGTGTCCATTTTTACGGGTTAAAACTAGGGTGTACGACTTTCAGGGAGACATTTTTAAAAGGGACATTCCTGGCTGTAGTCACTGCTTCCGGCTAACGGAACGTTTTACACAACTTTAATATGATTAAAACAATTACATATTGCATATTAATTAATTTTTCTTGCGTACAATTTCAGTATCTATATATTCAATGTTTGTCTGGTCGACTAGATGTTTGTAATAACTCTAACAAGATATTTAACTCCTAAAATTCGTATCAGCACTTGGTATCAGCCGATGTATGTTTCGTGCTGGGGTGTCGTTAAACATCCATTCATTCATTCCTAATATTCGCTTTATTAATATGTGTGTATGTTGTGGTTTTCCTTTGTATTCATAAAATTTTAATATTTTATGGCAAACATACGATCGCATTAAAACTGCAATTGTTTTTAAATGAATGTTTTAAAATGTTAAATTCCAAGCGACATAGTGTCTTTAAAAGATGTTAAAATTCTTTAAAGTTTTCACAAGTCACATGGTGATTTTAAAAGATGTTGAATTCTACAAAAGGAAAGATCATGTTTTTAAAACATATACAATTCTTGATTCAGCAACGTAGTGCTTTAAAAGAAAACAATAAAATTAAAAAATAATAATAATAATAATAAAACTAAAAATAATTTTAAAATTCTAAAAATAGTAATAAAAACAGAAACAAGTAGAACAAAAATACCGAACACATCAAATAAACCATCCACCTCCATACCCCCCTCCCCCCCCCCCAAAAAAAAAAAGAACCACCAAAACAAATCCTACTTAAAATATTAATAAAAAACCCAAACAATCAAACAAACAAACAAAAACACTAACAAACAACAAAAGCAAAGTAAAACAACGCAAAGACTGACATAAATCCCAACGAACAAACAGACGAACAAACAAACAAACCAAAAATGCCTTAAAGAACCCTAAATCTTGGTTATGTGACCTACCTTCTTTAAAATAACTTAAAGCCACAGACCCTAGTTTCAACTCATAAAAATGCACACTAAGTTTAGTTAATCTACAAACCTTTAACACATTTGGATAAAGTGATCATAAACGGCTCTTATAGTAGAAAATATGCAGTAGTGTTTAAAAACTAGGATCTGCCCCTTTAAACCCTGATGAAATAAAATAAAAAAGTGTCTTTAAAAGATGTTACATTTTCAGAAGAAAAAACACGATAAAGTGCCTTTAACGACACAATTACTGAACTGATTTTCATGCTTTGCCACTAACCATTAGACCTTTTGGGGCCGACACGTCTACCTCTTTAACTATTGCATGGTGGTGAGTGATGGGCAAACATCCAGCATGTTTATTCTTTCTAGCAAAGGCGTCTTGCAAAGAAATGAGAACGTTTGTGTGTCAGTGGAAAGAGAAACGAAAGGCAGGTCGCTTTAATAATGCCTCAGAACTTTGTTTATTCAGTAGACGTCGCAGCTGTAACACTACGACCAGACAAAGAAAAGGAATATTCGAAGTGTAGAGGAATCATTAAAATCGTTTAACGTGGTGGGGACAGGGGAGACATGTATTATTGATTATAGCAACTACACGTTTAAAACGAGGACGCCATAATAGCTGAACTATGTACACTCTGTGACTAATCTTCGAAAAAAACAGTTTTGTTCTGTCTGCCCATCACTTTTGTTGTATTTGAATATTTATATCCGTTTACTTTTGATGTCTCTCTGCCCGTTACTTTCTGTGTCTCTGTCTATTTCTCTTCCCCAACTATCTCTCTCTCTCTCTCTCTCTCTCTCTCTCTCTCTCTCTCTCTCTCTCTCTCTCTCTCTCTCTCTCTCTCTCTCTCTCTCTCTCTCTCTCTCACTTACTATGGATTGGTCTATATGGCAGTATTTTAGCAATACCGAGGAATATGAAGGTTTTGTATTAATTCTTCGTCACCTCTTAATTCGTTGTTTTATATTTCAGATTACAATGAAGAAACGATTAAACACCCACCAGACCACAAATTCAGAATCGTACAACTACGAAGAATCAAAATAGTACTAAAAAAACTCCCACAAAAACACAACAACAACCCTGAAACATGCTCTGTTACTCCTCACCCACTACCCTGGAGGTGGAAATGGCCAATGAAAAGAAAGCCAAATCGTCAGACCGGAACTGGGTTTACGACAAATCTGGCCAGACCGGAAGGGTCCTCGTGACCCAACCCGACGGCAGAGCGCTTAGGGATCACGACCCGAATAAACCGCGAAATTATATCGGGCTGGCCGTCGTCGTCCTCGTGTGTTTCAACCCCTTACTGGGAATCATCTCCGTAGTCTTTTCCGTCAAATCTCATAAAGATTTCCTCGAAGGGAAAGTGTCGTCTGCGAGAACTAAAGGTCAGGTCTCTTTTGTTGCCAGCGTTATTGGAATTCTTATTACTGCCACCATTGTCCTGGGAGTCATCTTCTGGCCAGTAATATTTTCCAAACCGCAAACCTGATTAGAATGCGCGGCGACGTGAAAGGAACGCAATGCCCGAACAGATGTGGAAATATAAACTTCGATAAAAAGAAAAAACGAAATGGAAATAGAGGTTTGGAAAACATTGCTTGAAAGATGACAAATTGGTGTATAGAAAATACAACTGTTCGACAGAGATGGGAAATTATTGTTAAACAAAATACTGATAAAAAGGAGATGGAAACTGGTTATTTTGAAGACACCATTAGAAGCTAACAATTCGTTTTGTAAATGGAACTGCCGCAAGAAATGAAAATTTATTGAATAAAATGCCCTGTTGAAGGCGACGAAAATGTTTGGATTTTTTTCAGATTTCTAAAACATGTTACTTTATTCTATAGAAAATATAATGGGAATTTAGTTGTAAAATAATTAGGTATATATGCTGCTGAATAAAGTGTTGTAAACCTTTACGAAAATGTTGGGGGTTTTTTGCTTTTGTTTTTTGTATTTGTTTTGTTTTGTTTTTTGTTTTTGTTGGGTTTTGTTGGGTTTTGTTGGGTTTTTGTTTTGTTTTTTGTTGTTGTTTTTTTTGTTTGAAAGAAATGCTTCTAAAACATGTTACTTTATTCCATATAAAATGTAATTTGAATTTAGTGCTACAAAATTAGGTAGATACTGCTGTACAGAGTGTTGTAAACCTTTACGAAAATGTGTGTTTGTTGTTTGTTTTTTTGTTTTTTTTAAGAAATACTTCTAAAACATACTACTTTATTCCATATAAAATACAATGGATATTTAGTACTAAAAGAATTAGATATATTATGCTGCTATACAAAGTGTTGTAAACCTTCACGAAAATGTTTGGGGTTTTTGTTTTGTTTTGTTTTGGGGGTTTTGGGGTGTGTTTTTTTTTTTTGTTTTTTTTTTAAAGAAATACTTCTAAAGCATGTTACTTTATTCCATAGAAAATATAATGGTAATTTAGTGCTACAAATAGGTATATATGCTATTTAAAGTGTTGTCAACCTTTACGAAAATGTATTTTTTTTAAAGAAATACATCTAAAACATGTTACTTTATTGCATAGAAAATATAATTGGAATTTAGTGCTAAAAGAATTAGGTATATATATATATATATATGTTGTTGTACAAAGTTTTGTAAACCTTTATAAATACTCGTTACTATGTAACCCGAGTACTCTGCCGTTCATAACCTAGATGGACATTTTGGACGGTAGAGCGATCATCACCGTCCAAATGTCCGTCTGGCTCTCGAACGACAGAGTTCCCGGGCCAGGTACGATGTAGGAAATGTTTATGTTCTTAAAGGTTCAGACCCTAGTTTTTAAACACTAAGGCATAATATGCACCTAGAATCTAGTTTCAACCCTTAAAAATGGACACTAACATTGGTTAATGTACAAACCTGTAACAAATTTGGATACAACAGAGTGAAACAACAGTTACTTCTCAGACGCACGTGCGTTTAAAAAAATATGAAAAATGCTTTTTGTTGTATTAGAAACACCAGGATAACCAGAAACACTTCAGTTGTACGGAAATGGATAATCTAAACAATAAAATGTAAGTAATGTTTGATTTCAGTTATCATAAACGGATCTAATAGTGAAAACAATATGCCTCAGTGTTTACAAAACTGGGGGACTGACCCTTTAATTAGACACACACAGGTCACAGGAATGGCTATTGTCTGTATCTGTATCTCGTATTGGGCACTTTTCAGTTACCATGTTTTGTCATCTTGACAATCATAATGTAAATAGTGTGTATATTTGTAAATTAAAATATTTGTTGTTTGGTCTTGACGAATTCAGACAGTGAGAAGTAGTTATAACGTTTCTGGCTGCGACGGCGAAGACGTGAACATTTAAAAAATTTCAAGCGGCAAATTTAAACGTGCTACGTGAAAGTTGCAATAATGGGGGTTTCCCTCAAAACTATTAATTATTTGAAACATAAAGTTTAATACCTTCTGTTATATCCTTATAAAAAATACAACTAAATAATCCCATTTATTAATGGAAAGGAATGTATTTTAGGCGGGGTTGGTGGTGGAGAGGTCATCTTGAGAGTGTGTCACATGTATTAACTAGTGATGTCACTGTTTTATGCAGACAACTGACAAAGAAACAAAGGTGATGGTCATGCTACATTTAGCCACAAGTTATTTGAGAAACATCTCTTGCCGTCCAGTACAAAACTTAATTTGTTTTATTATGGAACGATTATGTGTGAGATCGATTAGTTTTTAGTTATTTATTAGAAACAAAAATAAATAAAAATAACAATATATTGTAGTTTCAACTTTGACACAGAATTTTTTAGTTGTTGCGTTTGGCTTCATTTCTTACAAGCTATAATTCCTATATATGTATATGTAGATGCAGATGTATATGTAGATGCATATATATATATATATATATATATATATATATATATATATATATATATATATATATATATATATATATATATATATATCACTCACTCACTCACTCTCTCTCTCTCTCTCTCTCTCTCTCTCTCTCTCTCTCTCTCCTCTCTCTCTCTCTCTCTCTCTCTCTCTCTATATATATATATATATATATATATATATATATTATACAAACATCATCATAATCATCATCATTATCAACTCTATGAAGTGTCTAGTTTAGGCAGAGAAACAAACTCGGTCTCTGGTCAGACCAAAGTTCCACAACTGATGCGGCTTTTAGATTGTTACGTCCTCAACATCTGCCTTGGTCCATCCTCAATGGCCACGGTGCCCCCTCCCCTCACCCCACCCCTTTTCGTTGGTACCCTAAATATTTTTTTCTAAACAGTAGCACGGGGGGGGGGGGGGGGGAGGGGGGTCTGTACAACACACAGGTTACTCCTACAAAAAACGATGTCATAACGCGCGAAATTACATTAAAAAAATAATTGACGCGCGAGGTCAAAATCGACGCGTGCGCGCGCTGACCAGAGACCAGAAATATATTTCGTTTAGGCTTATACAATTATACACAAATGTTTCATTAACTGTATACATGTATATGTTTTGTTTGTACTAAAATATATATTTCATCAGCTGTATCAACTGTTTTGTTTGTAAAGTGTAATAAAATATTTTATCAACGGTTTTGCTTGTACAGAGTATTTAAATATTTAGACCGTGGGCCCACTATAACCCCCCCCCCCCCCCCCCCCCCCCCCCCACCCCCCCCCCCCTCCCGGGATTTATCAAGATGAGTATATCTTTGAAGCCTATCCATGGACATATTCAAATCAGCTTGTCTGCAGGCAATATGTTGGTGGGTGTGCCTGTAGGGCATGTTTGAATGTAGGCACCCTATTTATTTTTAACAGGGCAAATGTCTGATCAAGGTGAATGTTCCACATAATTTTCAAAAATATTTGAAAATAATTCTGGACTATATCACTGCTTTTACATTAAAGCTGGGTTACTGGTGAATGTATTCCACCAAAAAATAATACATGTTTGGCATCTGACTAAGCATAGTGAGTCAATGAATTTGAAATGTCCTGAGTATTACAAACATAGTATATGAAAAAACTGCATGGCAATATTGAAGTTAACATTCAGACATATTTTGAACAGGTTTAAGACCAAATTATGAATGCTATTCATGCTAAATTACATGTTCATAACAACAAACCACAAAGCAGTGCAATATATGTGGTATGGATATAGTACCGGGGGTATACTCGCCAGCAAAAGTTACACAGTTCCCGATATACGTAATTCTCTAGGTACATGTGTATATGTACATGTGTATATATACATACCGTACCTAAAACATTCTGATCTTTTTATTATTGTATTGTATTTAATATCTGAAGGCAGCATTACTTAAATATGGTGCAGTACATGCTGTCTAAACCATGTACATGGATATTTTG
This sequence comes from Gigantopelta aegis, assembly GCF_016097555.1. NCBI lineage: Eukaryota > Metazoa > Mollusca > Gastropoda > Neomphalida > Peltospiridae > Gigantopelta > Gigantopelta aegis. The sequence continues at coordinate 20,738,031 of NC_054711.1, forward strand.
AATATTTTTATATTACACACAAGTCTTACAAACATAAAAAGTGAATTTACATACCATTCTAGGCAAGTCTGCATAACATATACAATTTATCTATCTCACAACAGTTCATCTTACAATAGCTAGTTTTTTTGTCGTTGCTTTTTGTAATATTTTAAAATTGCAGTTCTATTTATATTATGCTTAAGTTATGTTTTGGTGTATATAATTGATATCTACATAGAATATTGTCATCAGGCAAATATCTAGCACTATAAAAATCTAACTTTCATTCCCAATTCTCAATCATTTTATGTGACCCAAATATAATATATGCGAAGTTTACAATTTTCTATTTCTACATCCTTCCTTTTATTCTATAAAGTAGATGTTAATAACAATTACAAAACAATATAATATGAGGTATGAATAATTATATACTTCTCAAAATAAGTTACTAGTAAGCAATGCCAGAAATGTATTAATTTTTATGTATATGCATACTTAGGATTGCCTGAAGCTTTTATTATTAAAAAAACAAATTGACCTGGCTTTTTTCTATAACATACTGAGGCTTCATTATTCAAATATGGTTAAGTATATGGAGTTTATATACTATGTTCACAAATTTATGAAGATGTCCCTCTGTTCTTGGTACCAGCCAATTATAAGTACCTTTCTTCGGCATGTGTGTTAAAACATTTACAATTTATCTATCTCACAGAAGCTTGTACTATTTTTAAAGACATATTTGTATTTATATTGTGCTTAATTTATGTTTAGGTTTATATAATTGACATCAGATATAGTCATCAGGCATATCTAGCACTTGACTTTCTTTCCTATTTCAATCTTATCATCTGACTCAAATATAATGTCTATTATGTTCACAATATTTGTAATTTTTTATTTTTGCTCTGGGCCTTTGCTCCTGTTCCTCCCTCAATATGTCAACAGCTCTTGCATTATCAGATCACAAACCATCCAATTCAGCTTCAATATTTCTTTGGACATTTCTCAGCCATTTCTATGTGGTTGAGGAATACCCTGGACTTTGTGATATGACTAATACCATATGAGACCATGGCAATTTGCTCTCTTCCAATTTGCTCTATTGGTACAGCATATTTTCAGGGAATATCTACTGGATGGAAGGTTTGCAACTAATCCACAGTAGTATACTAACAGCATTCGTGGTTTGGCACTAAATGTCTCATGTGAAAGGGGTTCTTCCAAGCCACACTTGATTATAGGAATCCCTACAAAGGTCTTAAGAGACTGGAAGACTTTTTAAATGAAAAAAGAAAATTCTGCCCTCAGCTTCTTGGAAAGAGGGTTCTATCTGTGAGACAAAGTACATGTTTCAAACGCAAACCATGTCTGGGGGTGTTGTAAAGTGCACAAGAAGATGCAGAGACAAAGATTATACTTCAATGTCTGTACATTGCTGCCAGTTCACCATCCCAGATACGGAAATTTGTATACACTCAATTTGGCAACAAGAGGCATCTCATATATGTGCACAGCATCATTAAGGATGCAGGGAAGACACCAACTAGCAATTCCAGCTGTGTTTGCCATTACTGGCTATGATACCAACAGTGCTTTTATTCAGAATGGAAAACTGGAGGTTTTGAATATTCTCAAGCAACACCAAGACTTCCTTGAAATGTTGTTAGCTCATGGAAGTTCAGCAAAAATTGATGTTCATATATTTAAGAAGTATATCATTTCATATACCTCTCTATGGGAGTGCAGGTGCGTATAACATACAAAAACATCATGACTTGAGAAATATCTGGAAATGTTTGTTGCCAAACCAAGGATGATAATATTGAACTACAGTAGAATAAATCAGCCTTCTCCACTCTACATGTATGTATTCATTGAGAATGCTCTGAGAATGCACATAAAGAGAACAAATTGCCACGTTGTCATTTGGTATCAGTCATACCAGCCAGCCCAGGCTATTCCCTAACCAAATAGTCATATAGCTGAGAAATTTTAGAAGGCACACTAAAGATGAAATAGTGATATGATACCATGAGAGCTGATGGACATACTGATGGGGGAACCAGAGCAGAGCCTGGAGAAGGAGAATACCAGAAATTGTGAACAGGACAGACATACTTTAATTGCATGAAAATGCAATGGAATATGAAAGGAAGTCAAAACTTTCCTAGATAATATTTGATGTAAAAACTAATTATATACACTTGAGCATAAGTTAGGCACAATGTAAATATAAAGGCAAATCAAAAAATATTACAAACACAGACTAGTATAAGATGAACTTCTGTGAGATAGATAACATGTAATGCAAAAGAAATTATGGTAGGTACACAAAACTGATGCTTTAAATTTTTAACACTGGTGTTTAGTAAAGAAGGACATATTCATAATATTGATGCACATACATGTATACTCAACTAAATTAATTAAGGGCTAGTAAACTTTCTTATATTATAATATAATTCTTTGTTACTGTCATATTATTTTAACATGTTTTGGTCATATATATGGCTTCTGTACATTGTTTCAGTAAACTTTTACTGGTTATACACGCAAAAAACACAGGGATTTCACATTTGTTCAGAATGTTTTCTGGCATTGTGTTCCCTCAAAATTGTTATTTAGGTCATTAAGTTTAAGAATATGCCACAATGCTGACAACTTTCAACGGAAGAAGTTGTATTCCCCCCCCCCCCATATTTAAAGGAAAATGCTAAAATATTTATTGGACCTTAATTAATTTTGTTGAGTATAGTATAGGCAGATATACTGAACCATATTTGAATAATGCTGCCTCAGTATATTAAATACAGTGCAATTTTTAATAGTGAAAGGTTCTAGCAGCCCAAAATATGTGTAAATATAGAAAATAATGCATTTCAGGCATTGCTTAACTTTTGCCTATGAGTATATCATTATTCATACCACATATTGCATTGTTATTTGGTTTCTTACTATTAACATCTAGTATAGGATGCATACCATTCATTTTGGCCTTATATCTGTTAAATATGTATATGGATGACAACTTTATCACTATATTTAATTTTTCAATATAGTGTTTTTGGGACAAAAAATGTGCAACGGTACCCCCATTCAAATGGCGATATATTTTTAATCCACCAACATTTTTGCTGCAGACAAGCAGATATTAAATTCATATATAATGAGGTATCTAAAAATACTTGTCTCCAAAAATCCCTATCTGGCCCATGGACTAATTCCATCAACTGTACACCATCAATTGTCAACAACAACACATGTCATCAATTGTCAACAATATATGTCATCAATTGTCAACAACACATGTCATCAATTGTCAACAATATATGTCATCAATTGTCGTGTATTCGTTTTGTTATTAATGCTGTGTCGTTATTGATAAGAATTCGGACCCTGTGTGGTAGCAATGAAATATGTGTGTTGTATTAATGTTTGTAACTGTATTATATTTGATATATCCATCATCATTCGTTTGTTTATGTCTTGTTTTTTGCTTAGGGACCTTTTATGGGCGCAACGTCAAGAAAAAGGAAACTCCGAACAAAACAAAACAAACAAGCAAAAACACGGACACACACATACACACACAAACACGCACGCACGCACACACACAAACAAACAAACATATACACAAACACACGCACGTAGGCCCGCACGCACACACACGCACACAAAACAGATATTATTATATATATATATATATATATATATATATATATATATATATATATATATATATATATATATATATATATGTATATATATATATACAAACAGATACTAGCACGCACGCACGCACACACACATACATACATACACGCATTCACAGAAAGAGACACGCACACACACAGACACACAAGCACACACACACACGAACACACAGAAACATACACATATACTCACAAGAAAAAACAAAACAAACCGCAAGAAACAGGCAAAATCCCCTACACGCATGCGCACACACAGTACTCCAAATTAAAGTATCATGCATGATATATAGAGACAATTTACACTCACTGCCAACCAATATATTATTTGTTCAACACTAGAAAGGAATAGGGCAAAGTTCTACACCAAATATATTCATACCTTAAAATGCTTTCGAACACTTTGAAATGTGCATCCTCTAATATTCGGGGCGGGGCGTAGCCCAGTGGTAAAGCGCGTTCTCTTGATGCGCGGTCGGTCTAGGATCGAGCCCCGTCGGTGGCCCCATTGGGCTATTTCTCGTTCTTGTTTGGTAATCGAAAAGAGTAGCCCATGAAGTCACAACAGCGGGTTTCCTCTCTCAATATCTGTGTGGTCCTTAACCATATACCTGGCGTCATATAACCGTACGGGGCAGGACGTAGCCCAGTGGTACAGCGCTTGCTCGATGCGCGGTCGGTGTGAGATCGATCCTCGTCGGTGGCCCCATTTCACTATTTCTCGTTCCAGCCAGTGCACCACCACTGGTATTTTAAAGGCCGTGGTATGTACTACCTTGTCTATGGGATGGTGCTTATAAAAGATCCCTTGCTACTAATCGAAAAGAGTAGCCCATAAAGTAGCGACAGTGGGTTTCCTCTCTCAATATCTGTATGGTCCTTAACCATATGTCTGACGCCATATAACCGTGTTGAGTGCGTCGTTAAATAAAACATTTCTTTCTTTCTTTCCATATAACCGTAAATAAAATGTGTTGAGTGCGGCGTTAAATATTCATTTATTTCAACTTATTTTCGTGCTTATATCCAATTAAGGTTCAAGCAAGCTGTCCTGGGCACACACCTCAGCTATCTGAGCTCTGTCTAGAACAGTGGGTTAGTTTGTTAGTTGGTTAGTGGTTAGTGAGAGAGAAGAGGGTGTCGTGGCCTTACACCTACCCATTGAGCCCTTAAGAACTCGTTCTGTGTTGGAGTCGGTACCGGGGTGCGAACGCTACGCTGTACCTACCAGTCAGTAGTCCGATGGCTTAACCACTGCGCCACCGAGGCCGGTCTTTCAACATTAACGACCGTAGTCCTGACTCATCTGGAGTAATAAAGCAAGGGCTATAACTCACTTTAAAAACCCACAGCCATGCTTAACTTTGAGTTATGCCCCTTGATCCCTGTAATTTGTCATAGACTACAGTGTTTATAACAATAAAGTTTTGTTTAACGACACCACTAGAGTACAATGATTTTGACCGTTGTTTAAATGTGATGACTGCTTTCGTCGTTAAATAAAACGTCTTCCTTACTTTGTTTGACTGGAGACAACATATCCTGAAATGGGCATGATATCATTTTACATAAATACATTTTCTAAACCGGACTCACTTGCGTAGCCAGACGGGACGGTGGTCTATGGCGTGTCATTCACACCTACACCACCAACAACAACAACAACACCAAGGCCACCACCACCACCACCACCACCACCACCACCACCGCCACCACCGCTTATATTTTTCCTGTCGCCACATAACACGGCTCATAGTGTGGGTGTCCCTCCCCCCGTATCAAATACTCACTACGACAATGACTCCCGTGACTGGCCTCGGTGGCGTAGTGGTTAAGTCATCGGACTACATCCTGGTAGGTACAGAGTTCGCAGATTGGTACCGGCTCCCACCCAGAGCAAGTCTTAACGACTCAATGGGAAGTCTAAGGCCAATACACCCTCTTCTATCTCCCTAACCACTAACGATTAACACCTAACCCACTGTCCTGGACAGACAGCACAGATATCTGACGTGTGTGCCCAGTATAGCGTGCTTGAACTATAATTGGATATAAGCACGAAAATAAGTTGAGATAAAAAATGAAAATGTCTCCCGTGTCCCCCACCCTCATGTCACTGGACAATAACCGCCCCATTTTACATTAACGTATTTCATTTGTATGAGCCAGAATCACCACAAACATGTATCCCATGTTAACAAGTTAAATTCGCTTAATCTATACCACCTTCTGTTTATAAACATCCTTGCCATGACAAAGCTGTCTACAGTAAAATACCTACAGTCAAACAGCAGTCTAAAATTCGTTTAGTTTAACGGCACAGTCATAGAGAGGAAACCCGCTACATGTTTCTATTAGTAGCAAGGGATTTTTTATATGCACAATCCCACGGACAGGACAGTACATACCACGGCTTCTGTTACGCCAGTGGTGGTGATCTGGCTGGACCGAGTAATAGCCCAAGGAGCCCACCGACGGGAATTGATCCTAGATCGATCGCGCATCAGGCGGGCGCTTTATCACTGAACTACGTCTTGCCCCAGCAGCAGTCTAGTTTTCAGAAATCTGTGATAAGCTGCTGTTTAATTGTGGATAATGAACAAAGCAATATGAGTACTATGTGAAACAATACAAAATAAAGTTTGTTTTGTTTAACGGCACCACTAGAGCACATTGGCACCATGCCTGGTATATCAAAGGCTGTGGTATGTGCTATCGCGTCTATGGAATAGTGTATATAAAAGATCCCTTGCTACTAATGGAAACTGTAGCGGGTTTCCTATCTCAGACTATATGTCAATGTTAGCAAATGTTTCACATCCAATAGCCGATTATTAATAAATCGATGTGCTCTAGTGGTGTCGTTAAACTAAACAAACTTTTTTTTATAAATTGGCTATAGGATAACATTGGGTTATTCTGACTCGAAGTTATCAGAGGAAACCAGCAATAGTTTTTTCCATTAGCAGCAAGAGATCTTTTATATGCACGTTTCCACACAGGAAAGCACACACCACGGCCTTTGACTAGTTGTGTTGCACTGGTTGGATCGAGAAAATGTGAAACAATAAACCAAAATATAAAACAAAACTGAATTTTATTGTCCAAAGATACAAACGTTATTACAAATATTCACATGTTATAGGCACATCAACAACGGAATATTAAATGTATGTAATGATACAAATTACGTTATAATAGTAGTTACAGAATTTAGTACTCTTTTCGAAGTAGTAGTACTAAGTAGTAGTAGTATTGATAATAGTGTTTTTTTGTAGTAGTAATAGTGATAGTAGTATATACATGGTAGTAGTAGTTGTAGTAATAATTTATAAAGATTTATCTCAGTCGGTTGAGTGCTCGCTTGAGGTGCTTGCGTCGCAGGATCAAACCACCTCGGCGGGTACATTCAAGTTTTTTATCGATCTTACCAGTGCACCACAACTGGTCAAAGGCCGTGGTATGTGTTTTCCCTGTCTGTGGGAAAGGGCATCCCTTGCTGCATTAGGAACAATGTAGTGGGTTTCCACTGGTGACTACAAGTCAGAATTACCAAATGTTTGATATTCAATATCTGATGAATGTGATCTAGTGGTGTCGTTAAACAAAACAAACTTCTTCTTAATAATAGTAGTACTAGTAGTAAAAGTATTTGAAATAACTAAGTTAGGCACCAAAGTCTATTTTTAACGACACCGCTAGAGCACACTAATTTATTAATCATCGGTCACTGGGTGTCAAGTACTTGGTAATTTTGACATATAGCCGTAGAGAGGAAACCCGCTACATTTTATTTTCTATTAGAAGCATTTTAGTTTTTTGTATATACCATCCCACAGACAGAATAGCACATACCACAGCCTTTGATTTACCAGTCGTGGTGCACTGAATGGAACTAGAAATAGCCACCGACGGGGTCCGAGTCCAAACCGACCGCCTCTTTTTCTTTCATTGTTTCTCAATCCGTCTCTGCCTGCCTGTCTGTCTTCTTCTCTCTCTCTCTCTCTCTCTCTCTCTCTCTCTCTCTCTCTCTCTCTCTCTCTCTCTCTCTCTCTCTCTCTCTCTCTCTCTCCCTTCCTCCCCCTCTCTCTCTCTGTCTCTCTCTCTCTCTCTCTCTCTCTCTCTCTCTCTCTCTCTCTCTCTCTCTCTCTCTCTCTCTCTCTCTCTCTCTCTCTCTCTCTCTCTCTCTCTCTCTTTATGTATTGGTCTATATGTCAGTATTTTAGCAATCCAGAGGAATATGAAGGTTTTGTGTCAATTCACAATCTTACAACTACAACAAAAATCAAAATAGTACCTAAATAAACACACACACTAGCTAGCTGTCTCTGTCATCCTCTGTCTCTGTCTGTCTGTCTCTCTGTCTGTCTATCTGTATCTCTCTTTCTCTCTCTCATTTCATTTCAACTTATTTTCGTGCTTATATCCGATTAAGGTTCAAGCACGCTGTCTTGGGCACATACCCCATCTACCTTGGCTGTCTGTCAGGACAGTGGGTTAGTTGTTATTGGTGGTTTGTGGTTAGTGAGAGAGAAAGAAGAAGGTGTAATGGCCTAGGCCGGTTCTGCTGAAGCATTACAAGACCCTTACCGGGCCCCAAAATATTTTCGCATCTGCTAACTTCAAGGGTCATAACTCTGTAAAAAAAAATGGGTACATCATCATGAACGTTAAACGTGATCTGTAACAGTACATAATAAAATAGTACACACAATTTCATCTCAGTATCTTCAGGCATAACACACACACAATAATAATAACATTGTCCGGAAAACAAATGTTTATATCCCTGAAATTCAAGGATTAATATCTCTGTGTAAAATGGGTAAATTGCCATGGAAGTCAATTTTGATCTGTAACAGTATATGATAAAGCTATACACACAATTTCAGCTCAAGTTGTTTTGAGGTATTGTGAAAAACACACTTGGAAATCTACATGTGACTGGACTGGTTAAGGGACTAAAAGAAAAAAGTGTGTTTTGTTTAACGACACCACTGGAGCACATTAATTAATTAATCATCGGCCATTGGATATCAAACAATTGGCATTTCTGACTCGTAGCCATCACATGAATCCCGTTTCATTTTCCCTAATGCAGCAAGAGATTTTTTATATGCACTTTCCCACAGACAGGAAAACACATACCACGGCGAAGCTCAGTGGTACAGCCTAATGCGAGATTGAACTAAAATCTAGGACTTACTCTTTCCCTGCCTGTGTCGCTTTCTTGCATTCTTGGGGGGGGGGGGGGGGGGGGGGGGGGGGGGGTGGGGGGGGGTGGGGGGGGGGGGGGGGGGGGAGTGGTGGGACACGTACCCCAGTGGTAAAGCGCTCTCACTTGATGGTCGGTCTTGGAACGATCCCCGTCGGTGGGTCCATTGGGTTATTTTTCGTTTAGCCTGTGCTCCACAACTCGTGTAGCAATAGTCGTGGTCTGTACTATCCTGTCTGTGGGATGGTGCATATAAAAGATCCCTTGTTGATAATCGATAAAAGAGTAGCCCATGAAGTGGTGACAGCGGGTTTCTTCTCTCAATATATGTGTGGTCCTTAACTATATGTCTGACGCCATATACCCGTAAACAAAATGTGCTGAGTGCGTCGTTAAATAAAACATTTACTTTGTTCCTTCCTTGTTAAAAGGGTCGCCTGGCGTTGCCCTGTGGTAAGCGGTCGGTCTAGGATCGATCCCAGTCGGTGGGCCTATTTGGGCTAATTCTCGTTCCAGCCAGTGTTACACAAGTGGTGTAACAAACGTGGTTTCTGTAGGATGCTAATCGGAAACAGCAGCCATTTGCTGATCATCAGGGGGTTTCCTCTCTCAATATATGTGTGGTCCTTAACCATATGTACGATGTCATATAACAGTAAATAAAAAGTGTTGAATGTATCGTTAAAGGGACATTCCTGAGTTTGCTGCACTGTAAGATGTTTTCGAATTATAAAATATTTCTACGATTAAACTTATATATTAAATATATTTTCTTGTTTAAAATATCAGTGACTGTATATTCAATGTGATTCTGGTTGTCTTAATATATAAGAAGCCCAAACTGGATTTTGTCTTCAAATAATTTCGTACGTATGGAAAAAAAAAAAAATTGAAACTAAAATGAAATTTAACCTAGTACAAATATTGGAACGATCACAAACACGTTTAATATACAGCCACTAATATTTTATGCAGAAAAATATATTTGATATGTAATTACAATCGTTGAAAAGTCTCTGTTTTGACGATAACATAGTAAAAATTGCAGCAAACTCATGATGTCCCTTTAAAAAAACATTCCTCGCTTCATTAAAAACGATAACAGCCGTGTAGTATTCTAAAAACAAGCTAAGTAATATGCTTCATAAAGGATTTTTTTTTATATGTGAACGGACGTACTACAAACAAAATAATCAATACTTTGCTTCCTGGATTGTTAAAGGAATAGCAATGATTCGGGTCAGCAGACGATGTCACGATATACTCAGCGGCGGTTCCAAGTTAGTCTCAGGGGAGTGAATGGAAAGGTTGGAATATTGAAGGAAGATTTCCATCTTAAACATTTTCCTTCATTTTTCTTTCTTTCTTGCTTCTTTTTTTTTTGTGTCTTGTTTTGAGATATATATATATATATATATATATATATATATATATATATATATATATATATATAAGATATACAGAGCGTTGGGATACTGGTTGGATACGAGAAAGATACTCCCATGGATACCGTGGAGAGATGGAGATGGGAAAAAGAGAGATAAAGAGAGGAGAGGATGAGAGAGAGAGAGAGAGAGAAGAAGATCCTGCGAGAGAGATATGAGCGACGAGGATTGCACCTGGGACTGGAGGGTTCCGGAGAGAGGAGGGGGAGAGGCGGCAGCGAGATAAGAGGAGATAGAACGGAGAGAGAGAGAGAGCCGGGAGAGAGGGAGAGGGAGAGATGGAGAGAGATAGGAGACACGGGAGTGGAGAGCATGCGACTGCGAGGAGAGAGAACGATCCCAAGGAGCGAGAAGAGAGGATCGGTACGAGGAGAAGAGAGATGGAACGAGAAGCTTTAGGGGAGATGGGGGAGGAGGGGGAGAAGAGGGAGGAGATTGAGGAATTCGAGAGTCCGCGGAGAGAGAGAGAGAGACGAGAGAGAGGAGGAGAGGAAAGGAGGTGGAGAAGGGAGAGATCGGAAGAGGGAGGGAGAGCGAGGAGAGGGTGGGGAGAGAGAAAGAGATGAGAGGAGAGAGAGGGAGGAAGCGATCGGGAGAGAGAGAGAGGAGAGGAGAGAGAGAGATAGAGAGAGAGAGAGGAGAAGAGAGAGGGAAGAAAGAGAGACGTAGATGGACCGAAAGGAGCAAAGTGATACGGTTGGTGCCCCTCTGGATTCGCCACTGACAAACTAGCCGAGACACCAACACAATTAGGTTTAGCTACTCGTTCCGTTAGTTCAACTACAACAGCAAATTACGTTAACGAACAAGTTAGGTTAATCCCCTGTCAGCAATTTGACCACACGCGATATGGTCGATATATGATCTTCGCATCAGACATTTATTTAAACACACGAATCAGACATCATCCCTGACTTTGGCACATCACCTGAGAAAGTCGGACAGACGTGCTTCAACCTTCAGTGGATGTAAACACGTGCGAAAATGTTGATTGACAAGAATGGATTTTATCGATCAATCAATCAATCAACCATTCGACACGTGCTACCAGTGATGGTTCAAGCACGTCTTTCTTGGGCAAATCATCCAACTCCTGCTGGCAGATGTGTTCAAAAGACAGGGTTGGTCTTGTCTGATTTGTGTGTTTAAATGTCTGATGCGAAGATCACAAATCGATTGGAAGGACATGTTTTATTTAACGAAGCACTCAACACATTTTATTTACGGTTATATGGAAGGAAATGTTTTATTTAACGACGCACTCAACACATTTCATTTACGGTTATATGGCGTCGGACATATGGTTAAGGGCCACACAGATATTGAAAGAGGAAACCCGATGTCGCCACTTCATGGGCTACTCTTTTCGATTAGCAGCAAGGTATATTTTATATGCACCATTCCACAGACAGGGCGGTACATGCCACGGCCTTTGTTGCACCAGTTGTGGAGCACTGGCTGGAACGAGAAATAGCCCAATGGGCCCGACGGGAATCTATCCTAGATCGATCGCGCATCAGGCGAGCTCTACAAAGCGATTGATTGAACTATCATTATCGTGGGCAGAACTCTGTGACAAAGTCAGAGTTTGAGCTCGTGACAGGCGTCTTTGAACAATTCATAGATGGACGCGTGCCAAAAGCTACCCACACCCATTGAACTGACGGATTGCTTGTCTAAATCCCGCCGCAACTGGGTTCGGATCCCAGTCGAGGCATGGGATTTTTAATCCAGATACCGACTCCAAACCCTGAGTGAGTGCTCCGCAAGGCTCAATGTGTAGGTGTAAACCACTTGCACCGACCAGTGATCCATAACTGGTTCAACAGAGGCCATGGTTTGTGCTATCCTGCCTGTGGGAAGCGCAAATAAAAGATCCCTTGCTGCTAATCGGAAGAGTAGCCCATGAAGTGGCGACAGCGGGTTTCCTCTCAAAATCTGTGTGGTCCTTAACCATATGTCTGACGCCATATCACCGTAAATAAAAACATCAAACCTGAAAATATAGTCTATAAACAGACTAGAGCCTGTCTCCATATCCATTACTTCTCAGACGAACGTGCGTTTTTAGAATTATGAAAAATTCATTTTGGGTTATTACAAAAACCTGGATGACCATAACTACTTCCGGTATACAAAAATTAATATTCTAAATAATAAATTGTAAGTACTCCTAATCTAAAGTATTAAAAACGGATTTAATAGTGAAAAATAGTAGTGTTTATAGACTAGGGTTTGTCCCTTTAACTATACCCCAACACATATTAATCTACGCCTGTTAGGAAAGGAAAAGAAAAGAACGCACACCTGATGTTGCTACACAAACTACTCCTTCCGAAAAATCAATGGCGGGACGCTCGCCTGATGCACGGTCGATCTAGGATCGATCCCTGTCGGTGGGACCATTGGGCCATTTCTCCCTCTAGCCAGTGCTTCACGACTGGTGTAACGATGACCGTAATATGCACTATTCTGTTCGTGGGATGGTGCTTACAAAACTCCCTTGCTACATATGGGAAGAATGTTGCGGGTTTCTTCTCTGAGACTACATATCTGAAGACAGTGTCAGAATTCAGAAATATCTGACATCAACCAGCCGATGCTTAATTAATTAATGTGCTTTAGAGGTATCGTTATACAATTCAAATTTGATGGTGCATGCAGCTGAAGTGCAGCCTTAATTAGATATAGATATAAATTAATTATTACATCAACACCATCAATGTTCCATCACAAACATCTCATACTGTATTACAACAAAATGTATACATGTATAATATTAAAATGAAATAGCATGATATAAAGACATCGTATTTACAGCATATATTTTATATGAGGAACTAAACATAATATATTTATAAGTACAGAAAAAACAATAAACCAATCTTCCTTCTTTTCTTTTTTCTCTATTTTTTGGTGTTTCTTTTAAAGCGACTTATCTTTCGTTTGTAGCCATCGAAACATGTTTTCGACTAACAGAGCTATTTCAGCCACTAAAAGTACATATTAAAGGGACAAGTCCCGAGTTTGCTGCATTGTAAAATGTTTTCGACTAATAAAATATTTCTACGATTAAACTTACATATTAAATATATTTTCTTGTTTAGAATATCAGTGTCTGTATATTCAATGTGTTTCTGTTCGTGTTAATATCTGTAAGAAGCCCAAACTGGATTTTGTCTTCAAATAATTTCGTACGTACGAAAAAATCTTGTTCAGGAAATACAATGAAATTTAACCTAATACAAATATTAGAACGATCCGAAACACGTTTAATATACAGCCACTAATATTTTATGCAGAAAAATATATTTGATATGTAATTACCAATCGTTAAACAGTCTCTGTTAGTCGATAACATCTTAAACATTGCAGCAAACTCAGGAGTGTCCCTTTAAATCAATACGACAAAGCCCGATCTGTATTTTACAGAAAAAAAAAAAAAAATTATATTAATAAGCAAAACGATATCTGAGCTACTACAAACATAAGTAGGACAACAAACACATTTGACATACAGAAACTGATATTATATACAATAAACTGTATTCAAGAGGATTTATGATTTTAAAATATTTTGCAAACTCAGGAAAGTCCCTTTAAAATGACAAACCTCGTACTGTGTGTGTATTTACAAGTTTTCCAAGTCCCCGACGACACATCAAAGGCGTTTTACTCTTGGGATGAAAGATCCACATGGCTTCTCATTAAAGATTGTCATCTGTAGTGTGTCTTGCAAGAAAACGTACAACACCATAAAACTGTGAAAGTCGAGACTGGAAAATGTTAGGCACATTAGTAGGTCAAAACAGACATCAACGAATGAACGAATTAACGGAACGAATGAATGAATGAATGAATGAATGAATGAATGAATTAATTAATTAATTAATTTGTTAATTAATGGATGAATGTTTAGCGACACCGCAGCACGAAAAATACATCGACTGTTGGGTATCTACTATAGTAAATGCAAAACGCAAATGATGAACATCAGACATCAACGAAAACAACTCCATTCGTAATTCAAGCAGCTCTTTGGTGTCCATCTTAGTGTCGTGTTACATTGAAAGAGGAAGGAAGGAAATGTTTTATTTAACGACGCACTCAGTACATTTTATTTACGGTTATATAGCGTCAGACATGTGGTTACGGACCACAAAGATATTGAGAGAGGAAACCCGCTGTCGCCACTTCATTGGCTACTCTTTTCGATTAACAGCAAGGGATCTTTCATATGCACCATCCCACAGACAGGATAGTATATACCACGGCATTTGTTACACCAGTTGTGGAGCATTGGTTGGAACGAGAAATAGCCACATCGAAAGAGAGATACAACACTGGGTATAATGCTACCTATGTCAAACTTTTAAAACAAATAATAATATCAGGATCACACACACACACACACACACACACACACACACACACACACACATATATATATATATATATATATATATATATATATATATATATATATATATATATATATATATATATATATTCAGAAGATATCGTTAAAAACAACTCCAGTCGTAATTAAAGGCGCAGGCCAATGGGTCGATCGACAGAGATCGATCCTAGACCGTCCGCGCATCAGACGAACGCTTTATCACTGGGCTACTTCCCGTCCCTCGTGCAACTAAAATTGCACGTTGTCACAGAGGTCTGTCATGGACTTAAAGGTGTAGACCCTAGTTTTAGCCCGTGAAAATGGACAGTAAGTTTAGTTAATCTACAAACCTGCAACACACATTTGGATATGGTTGTAACAGAGAGAAGCCAAAGTCTGTGATGTTTAAACGAGGAAATACGATCAAAAATAACTAGAACTTGTCTCATTAACCATTAGATCTTAGACGAACGTGCGTTTAAAAACATATAGGGTGTGTCGCTTTAATGTAGACAGCTTTTTGATGCTGTTACCGATTATTTCATCCTCGTCTAACCGTATATTAGAGAGACTATCCTGATTTTGCTGTCACTAAACAAACTAATCACTAACTTACCGTCCTGTACAAACAACACAGATAGCTGAGGTGTGTGTGCCCAGGACAGCGTGATTGAAACTTAACTGGACGTACACACGAAAATAAGTATTTCCAATCAATTTGCTGTCATTATAAAATGTTTTTTTACTAATACATATATATATATATATATATATATATATATATATATATATATATATATATATATATATTTTTTTTTTTTTTTTTTTTTTATTTTTTTTAAATGCGCAGACCCTAGTTTCAACTCGTAACAATGGGCACTAATGTCAGTTAATCTACAAACCTATAACACACTTGGACAACATTACAACAGAGCGAAACAAAAGTCTGTGACATTAAAACTGGAAATATCCTTAAAAATAGACTAGATCTCGAATCAATAACCACTGCTTCTTTGACGCAGGTGCGTTTCTAAAAATATGAAAAATGCATTTTGTGATATTAGAAACAACAGGATGACAAGAAACACTTTTGTGCTACGGAAATGGATAATCTAAGCAATTAAATACAAATAATGTTTTATTTTAGTTATCATAATCGGCTCTAATAGTGAAAAATATGCTTTACTGTTTAAAAAGTAGGGTCTGTCCCTAAAATTGTATACTAAATATAGTTTTCTGTTTAGATTATCAGTGTCTGCTCGTCCTAATATTTGCGAGTAGTCAAAACTTAGTTGCGTCTCCTAATTTACTTCGCATGTACGAGACAAAATGTAAATATATATTAAAAAGCTAAATTGAATGTGTCCTAATACTAACACTTGGACGATGAAACACATTTAATATATATCCACTGATATTTTATGTAGATAAATGGATATAATGTGTTTTTATCATAAAAATATATCTGTTAGTCGGTAACATTTTATCTAGGACTGAGAACAGTCTGTTTAAAATAGTATTACAATACTACATAATCTGTAGTCCACGTCACCACGACTAGTATGCCAAAGGTCGTGGTATGTGCTATCCTGTGTGTAAGAAAGTGGTGCATTTAAAAGATCCCTTGCTACTAACTGGAAAAACAATGTAGCGGGTTTCCGCTCTAAGACTATATGTCAACAATTACCAAATGTTTGACATCCAGTGGCCGATGATTAATAAATCAATGTGCTCTAGTGGTGCCGTTAAACAAACAAACTTTACCTGAAGTCCACGTTGACGTTATGAAATGAAACAACAGACACCTTAAAACATTTACAGCAGACGTCAATTAAAAAAAAAGACTAACCTGAATGTGTTGCTATGGTAACAAGTTTTCGATCGACAGAGCATGTAAATATAAAATGATTTTGTTGATTAGGATTATTAGAGTCTGCATATACAAGACGTTTAAGGCGGGACGTAGCCAGGTGGTAAAGCGCTCGCCGGATGCGCAGTCGGTCTACGATCGATCCCCGTCGGTGGCCTATTGTGCTGCTTCTCGTTCCAGCCAGTGCACCACGACTGTTATATCAAAGGTCGAGGTATGTGCTATTCTATCTATAGGATGGTGCATATAAAAGATCTCTTGCTACTAATGGAAAAATGTAGCTAATTTTCTCTCTAAGACTATTATGTCAGATTTACCAAATGTTTGACATCCATTAGCCGATGATTTAAAAAAAATTCAACGTGCTCTAGTGGTGTCGTTAAACAAACAAAAAGGTTTAATGGCTACAATTATACATGAGCTGCATTTTCTTATTTAGAATAACACTCCTAAAGGGACATTCCTGAGTTTACTGCAATTTTTAAGATCTTATCGACTAACAGAGACTTTTTAACAATTGTAATTACATTTTTCTGCATAAAATATTAGTGTTTATATATTAAACGTGTTTCTGATCGTTCTAATATTTGTATTAGGTTACATTTCATCTTATTTCCTAAAATGATTTTTCCGTACGTACTAAATTATTTGAAGACAAAATCCAGTTTGGGTTTCTTACAAATATTAAGAAGACCCGAAACACATTGAATATACAGACACTGATATTCTAAACAAGAAAATATATTTAATATATAAGTTTAATCGTAGAACTATTTTATTAGTCGGAAACATCTTACAATGCAGCAAACTCAGGAATGTCCCTTTAGTATACAAGATGTTTCTGATTACCTGAATGTTCTAGAATCTGAGACTAGATTTTACCTCCCAGTAATTCTAAATGTACGGAACAATAAAATTAGGAACTAACATGACGTTTTAGCCACGACAAACATAAAGACATATACAAAATACAGAAACTGATATTCATAACAAGAAAATGTATTTAACGTGTAATTATAGTTGTAAAAAAAGCTATGTTAGTAAGAAACATATTACAATGGCAAAACACTCAGAAGACACCCTTTAAGTAACCGAAGAAGAAAAACATGTTCACAGTGTGTTAATCTTTAAATACGCTCAAGTTACTAAACACCACACCAAGGATGTCTCATATATATTCCTGTATCTGTACAAATTTTTTTTCCTTCTTCTTCTTTTTTTTTTTTTTTTTTTTTTTTTTTTTTTTTTTTTTTTTTTTTTTTTTTTTTTTTTTTAAAGCTGTTCATACTTTGATCTGTACGCATTTTACAACCAAACGGTTTGGAACTCATTGCATTCCACCTACTCATTCGGCGACATTAAACCGCGAAAAGGTCTCAATGTTTGTATAAACTTTAGCAACGTGAATCCCACACAAAGTCTCTGGAATGACCAATAAAGGTTCAGGCACGTCCATTTAAAACACAGCTTCTGGAATGACCAATAAAGGTTCAGGCACGTTCATCCCACACACAGCTTCTGGAATGACAAACGACGTTTCAGACAAGTTCATCCCACACACAATCTCTGGCAGGGCCAATGAAGATCCCATGTCCCATCAATAATAAAACTATTGGCTTTGAACCAATACCATTTTGGACTTCTGACATCCAATTACAGGATCTGGACAAGCACAAGACTTGCAATCCAGATGAATCCATCGGAATCCGAATCTCTATGTATTCAGATCTATACTCACTGATATAATATTGGGTGAGATAACGAACAAATACATCAAGGCAAATATGATACCGACCAGAGCCGTTGCTATGCCAATGACGCTGAGCCAGATTGATATCTTCGCAAATTTTCGGGCATTTTCGACGTCGCCAGTTTGAGAGGATTTCTTGGATAACATCGAGAACACCAGCGATGCCAGTCCAAAGGGGAGATTCACAAAGGAAACCATGATGGCTAAGGGGAGGTAATGCGCTGTCTTCCGGTAAGTCCGAACAACGACAGGGCCTCCCGTCAGAGGCTGCGTGGCTATGTTCTGATCCGGATGTGACGTGCAGTTTCCGGAAACAGTCGAACCTTCTTCCATCGTCTCGACTGTGGATGCCGGGAACGACTGGCTCTCCGATTCAGAGACGTTCTCGATCTCATTTTCGTATGACGTCATCACAGTAGAGTTATCTAAACAAAAAAAAAGTGAATAAACGAATGAAAGAGAAATGGTTAATTTAATGAACACCTAACAACACCCAATTTAGAAAAGCATCAGGTGCTGCTTGTCAAACAAATGAACATTATATACTGATGAAAAGAAATACGGTATCACACAATTACTAACACCAACCATTTTCATTGGTTTATATATTTACCATTATTTGGCACCCAATAGCCAATGCATTGTTTTGTGCAGGGGCGTGTTAAACATTCGTTAATCCATTATTAATATTTTATATGCACCATCTCACAGACAGGATAGTACATACCACGGCCTTTGTTACACCAGTTGTGGAGCATTGGCTGGAACGAGAAATAACCTAATGGACCCACCGACGGGAACCGATCCTAGATCGTTTGCGCATCAGGCGAGCGTTGTACCACTGACCCGCCTCGTATCAGATAGAAACCACTACAGGGTGTATACTATCAAATGAAATCCCATTTACGACAATATTAACATGTGTGGCTAAAACTCCTACCTAAAGCGTATCAATCGACATAAACACAACAGATATAAATACTGCCACCCCTCAACTCTTAAAGTCTATCAGATTAAATTGGGGGTGAAGCTGCTCATTTGAGAGATAATGGGTTGTATCTATAACTACCCTAGTTCCGCACAAAACTTGAGTACCTTTTTTTACAGGTATCCCTTACATGTTTCAAGCACAAGGCTAATTGACACAGTGGTACTAGATGAAACAAAAATTGCTGACATTTTTTGCCCAGATGAAACTATATTTTTACACCCAACACACTCGCATTTATCACCAAATACAGGACTTGTGGTGTTAACTTCTCTATCGAAAGTTCGGTGCACTTCGAACTTTGGCCCAGCCGGAAGTTATTTGGTTTAGTACTGCCTACATGTGTTATTGACTGAAAGAGTAATTCTTTATGATTAAATAAGGACAACAATCATTGCATTTTAGGAGGTGATATTCATAATGTCTGTAAACATTCCACTTACAAAACTAGTATGTTATAAGTGTGAACAGTGATTAACTTTTTCAGGGAAGGGGTGGGTCGCGCTTATATTTTATCCAGGTGTATACGTGATTGTCGTTATTTTCATAAAATCCCACATAAGCCATGTCTCAAGTCTTGAATAGTACCTGGGAAAGATGTATTATATTATAATGTGTATTATATAGAGATTATTATACGAGCTTGTGTGTCGTACTGATTTTACGAAACGAGTGTCGGGATTATTGTATTGCCCGAGCGAGAGCGAGGTTAATGCATGAATCCTGACACGAGTTTCGTAAAATCAGTACGACTCACACGCGAGTGTAATAATTTCTTTATTATTCATATTATTATTGTTGTTTTCTTTATGAATAACAAGACCCAACTCAAAATGTTTCAGCCACAACTAGGAGACGAAGAAATTACGTCATATTTCAGCTGCACAGTCTGAGCTAGGACTGGAGAAGCTACGTCATGTTATGGCGTGGCTTCCCAAAGTTACGTCATTACACTTGTTATTACACGTGTGCTTCGTATGATTATTATTAACTCGGTTATGTTGAACCATGTGGACAATAACAATTGCTATTATACGTGTGCTTCGTATGATTATTATTAACTCGGTTATGTTGAACCATATGGATAATAAACTCAAATATCTACGGTATAATCAACATAATAATTAACATTCAGTTGAATAATCAAACCACAAAGTAACGGTACAGTTGTAATCGCGACGATCACATTCTTGACTATAGTATCGTAACCCCTTCCAAGCAGCATTCTGAAGGTGAAAAATCGGTTCATACAAGTAAAGGTATGTGCGTGCGCGTGTGTGGCCATGTGTTGCGCACGTGTGTGTATATGAGCATGCTCGTGTGTGTATGTGTGTGTGTGATGTGCCCTTGTGTAACTGTGTGATGTGCGCGTGTGTAACTGTGTGATTTGAGCGTGAGTAACTGTGTGGTGTGCGCGTGTGTAACTGTGTGATGTGCGTGTGTGTAACTGTGTGATGTGCGTGTGTAACTGTGTGATTTGAGCGTGAGTAACTGTGTGATGTGCGTGTGTAACTATGTGATGTGCACGTGTGTAACTGTGTGATTTGAGCGTGAGTAACTGTGTGATGTGCGCGTGTGTAACTGTGTGATTTGAGCGTAACTGTGTGATGTGCGTGTGTAGTTGTGTGATGTGCGCGTGTGTAACTGTGTGATTTGAGCGTGAGTAATTGTGTGATGTGCACGTGTGTAACTGTGTGATTTGAGCGTGTGTAACTGTGTGATGTGCGTGTGTGCAACTGTGTGCGTGTGTGTAACTGTGTGACGTGCGAGTGTGTAACTATGTGTGTGCGTGTGTGTAACTGTGTGATGTGCGCGTGTGTAACTGTGTGATGTGCGCGTGTGTAACTGTACGCTATATGTGTGTGCGTGTGTGTATATGTGTGTGACTGTTTTCGAACCGTTGCTAACGAATTCTGGTTTCAAAAAGAAAACGAAGTCTTTAAGTCTATCATGACGAAGATGCATTAAGCTAGCGGATTGTTCTGTTAATCGAATCAAGAAATATTTCTTACGTTCTTGCGTATGTCCATCATCATCAAATACCACCTAATTTCTCGGATTTATGCCGCATCCATACGCTACATGTCTCCTGAACCTAACTCAGTTCTCTGTGTAGAACACCAGTCCAGGAATAGAAAATGATCACATTTAATTTACTCCTTCTTTTACTCAAATATCGGCACATTAAAGGCAATAGAGTCGTGACGTAAAAGCGAACGCGACTTGTCAATTTTAATCAAAGTAAAGGACACAGAGTACAGTCTTCTTAAACAGAGAATCAAGACATAGGAGAGAGAAACCGTTTTCCGGGTTCAGAAGAAACCTGACGAAAAGCCATAAAAGTTTGTCTCAGAATATACAAGATGGAAGAGGAAGAACAAGAAGAAGAACAAGAACTGACAGACAGGGAGGGAGAAAGAAGGAAGGAAGGAAATGTTTTATTTGACGACGCAATCAACACATTTTATTTACGGATATATGGCGTCAGACATATGGTTAAGGACCACACAGATATTGATAGGAAACCCACTGTCGCCAATTCATGGGCTATTTTTTTTTTCGATTAGCAGTAAGGGATAGTTTATATGCGCCATCCCACAGAGAGGGTAGTACATACCACGGCCTTTGATATGCCAGTCGTGGTGCACTGGCTGGAACGAGAAATAGCCCAATGGGCCCACCGACGCGGATCGATCCCTGATCGAGCGAGCGCTTTACCACTGGGCTATGTTCCGCTCCCAGAGAGAGAGAGCGAGAGAGAGAGAGAGAGAGAGAGAGAGAGAGAGAGAGAGAGAGAGAGAGAGAGAGAGAGAGAGAGTAAGGAAAGAGGAAAGTTAAAGTTTGTTTTGTTTAACGATACCACTAGAACACATTGATTAATTAATCATCGGCTATTGGATGTCTATCATTAAATTTGGGTAATTCTGACAGGTGGTCATCAGAGGAAACCCGCTACATTTTTTCCTAATTCAAAAAGGGATTTTTTATATGCAATTTTCCACAGACAGAAAAGCACATACCACTGCCTTTAACCAGCGGTGGTGCACTGGTTGGAACTAGAAACTACAAATCCCCATGTTGGCCTCAGTTTGTCAGCGATTACAGCCTCATCTACAGATTTAAAGACGTTTGTAAGATGTTTCCGACTAATAAATGTATCGTCTAAAAAACACGCATTCATGTTTGGAATATCAGTGCCTGTATATTCAATGTGTTTCTGGTCGTCTTTATATTTGTAAGAAGCCCAAACTGGATTTTGTCTTCAAATAATTTCATACGCACAAAAAAAAAACCCACACAATATTTTAGGAAATAAATACTATAACGATAAGAAACACCAATAAAATATTTCTACGATTAAATTAACATATTAAATACATGTTCTGGTTTAGAATATCAGTGTCTGTAAATTCAATGTGTTTCTGGTATATTTGATATGTAAATACAATCGTTAAAAAGTCTCTGTTTGTCGATAACATCTTAAAAAGTGCAGCAAACTCAGGAATGTCCCTTTAATATACAGCCACTAATATTTTATGCAGAAAAAATATATTTCATATGTAATTACAGTCGGGGGGAGGGGGGGTCTTTCTTTGTATACCCTTAAAAACAGATCCTACCCCAACATATTTATATCAAATTCCATCATCTGAACTGCAGGATAATTAAATTTAATATTTAATCGATTGTGGATATTATAATTGATCATCACATCCGTAGAAACAAACCGATCATTTTATTTTTATTATAATCTTTGGAACATTAATACTTCAGATGTTCCAGGATAGCAACCAAGGATGTCTATAGATGTTTTTGCCTGATTGGAGTATTCGAGTCGTCAACTGACAATGATTAATTTGTACTAGGTGTCGCTCCATGAGCTAAGCCACAGCCCTGGACAAATGCTTGAGTAGTGATTATATGGTTATTTTTCCACCTGGGGCAGCTTTGCCATTGGAGGTATTCATATTTTCCCTATCTTCGGACTTGCTGCAAATTTTACCCGACCAAGTTGGGCAGAAAAGCAGAAATAACTTAGGCATAGAATATTTTCATATAAACTAAATCCACAGAGGTTTATTTGTGGAAAAAAATCCTGTTTAAAACTATGTTTAATTAAAAATGGCTGCTAACATGTTTTATTAATAAATAATATTGTCATATCTGTACAATGCTCAACACAAGCTATCCTTTGATATATTACATACCTATGTTTTGAAGGAAAACTAAATTTTCTCACATTGATTTTCTCACAAAATGACCTTGACCTTGATTAGGAAAAAATGGAACCATATTTTTTTGTAATCTACATAGTGTAACAATTACAATGAAGGATGGTTCCAGAAAAACAACGTTCAAGTCCCAACGAATTACTACACTAAAGATTACATTGGGGATTAGTTAATGTGTACTTGTTGTTGTTGTTTATCATATATTTATCAAGTCAAATTAAAGAAATGTGACCCTTGAAAAATCTAGATAATGCACCTTTAAATAGTAGTGACCTCCCCCACCCTACCGAGCCCTCCCATCACAAAATCAAATTTAAGAAGCTGCTATTTACTTAGAAGAAGAAAGAACGCCAAGAGAAATCCAAAACTTTGAGAGAATGCACCCTTAAATAATAATTACCTCCCCAACCTACCGACCCCTCCCATCACAAAATGAAAGGCACCAAGCTGCTATTTCATTAGAAGAAAGAACGTTTGCAATATTTACCAAGAGAAGTTCAAACTGAGAGAATGCACCCTTAAATATAAATTACCTCTACCACCGTACCGACTCCCTCCCCTCCCCCTTCCCCCTCCCCCACCCTCCATCATAAAAGTCACGAAGCTGCTATTTGCATAAAAGACAGAACGTCTGCAGTATTTACCAAGAGAAAATCCAAAAGGTTCGACATCAAAACATCAGTGCAAAAGATACGTCGTGTCTGGTTTCATATAAAAACAAATTGACATTTTCTTTTTTTCCCTCAGGGCTAGAAATAATCTATAATGTTTTCTCGCTGAGCGCATTAGCGTTAGCCTGGATTATGTCGATTTGTGTGCAGGTAGGAAAGCAATGCTTTTGTTTCATGGCATGGTGGTCATCCATGGTACACGGTTTTAATCAGGGGACATTCGAACAGGAAGGAATTGATTGTTTAACGGCGTCTGATTAATCGTTTGATCAGAGACTATTACCAGTCTATTGGGAGAGGAAGGAAATATTTGTTTAATAACCAGGCTCAGATCAAGGATGTTTTGCAGGGTGTTTTTTTTTTTATCTTTTTGTTTGTTTGTTTGTTGTTGGGTTTTTTGTGTGTGTTTTTGTGTGTTGTTGTTGTTTTTTGGGGGGTTTTTTGTGTGGTTTTTTGTGGGTTTTTTTTTTTTTTTTTTTTTTTGGGGGGGGGGGGGGGGGTTCCAAAACTACTTATGCACGATACTTTTTTCTTAATCTGACACCGCAGACCTTACGTTGGATTATTTTCGAGTTCACTCGTAGATCATTAAAATTAGGTGTTAGTCACTAGAACAAAGGCTACAAGAAGAAATCCGGCAACCGTATGGGCAATTCAAGGACTCAGTGGACATGACGAGAAAATAATAAATTTTATCATTTCATTATACAAAGGGTCAAAATTAATTCACAAGACTACTAATTATCGGAACAAAAATCTCGTTCACAAATTTAGTTTTTTCCTCATGGTTCTGGCATCAATAAATATCACATCATTTTAAAGGGACATTCCTGAGTTTGCTGCATTGTAAAATATTTCCCACTAATAAAATATTTCTACGATTAATCTTACATATTAAATATATTTTCTTGTTTAGAATATCAGTGTCCGTATATTCAACGTGTTTCTGGTCGTCTTAATATTTAAAAGAAGCCCAAACTAGATTTTGTCTTCAAATAATTTCGTACGTACGAAAACAATATATATTTTAGGAAATAAATTTAACCTAGTACAAATATTAGAACGATTAGAAACACGTTTAATATACAGCCACTGATATTTTATGCAGAAAAATATATTTGATATGTAATTACAATCGTTAAAAAGGCTCTGTTAGTCGATAACATCTTAAAGCTTTCATCAAACTCAGGAATGATACTTTAAGGCTGCAGACTACCCCCAAAAAAGGAATTGTAAGTAGGGTCTCCACGAGTACTCGAGTACTCGGGTGCGGTTGAGTCTAGCAAGACTTGAGTATCTTCACAGGATTTGAGTACCCGTGTAAAGAAGAACATTCTCATTTAATTATATTGTTTACGTCATTTTGCCATATGCTAGCCGCCGGTTACATTATTGAGCCCCTGCGCGTGCTGTAACCTCACCGTGGTGCAGGGGTGTACCATTCTCTTTGAGAATGGCCAATACAGCACAAATCGAAGTTTAGAGTAAAAGTCAGTATCTATCTGTGATATTTGTGTTTGTATTTTTGCACAGTTCTTTACACTGTTTTTATTTATATCTTGAATTTTTCTGTTGATGTTGATCATCACCTTGTTTGTTTGCATTACCATAGTTTGACACCCAATAGCCGATGTATTTTTCGTGCTGGGGTGTCGTTAAACATTCATTCATTCATTCATTCATTCATTCATTCATTCACTATAAAGCACATTGATTTATTAGTCATTGGCTGTTGGCTATTGAATTTTGACATATTTACTTAGAGAGGAAATGCGCTGAATTGTTTCATTAGTAAAAGAGATGTTTTATATGTGTTATTCCGCAGACAGGATAATACATACCAAGGCCTTTGATATACCAGTCGTTGTGCACTGTCTAGAACGAGAAATAGCCTAATGGTTCCACCGACGGAGATCGATCCTAAATTGACCGCGCATCCAGCGAGCGTTTTACCATTGGGTCACGTCCCTCACACCACAACTGTGTCTGTGGGATAGCGTATATAAAAGAGATCTTGTTGTCAATTGAAAAGAGTAACCCTTGAAGTGGCAACAGCAGGATTGTTCTCCCATTATCTGTGTGGTTATGCATTCATTTCATTTTGATGCGCGGTCGTTTGGGATCGATCCCCGTCGGTGGGCCCATTGGAATATTTCTCGCCCCAGCCAGTGAACCTCGACTAGTACATCAAAGGCCGTAGTATGTGCTATCCTGTCTATGGGATGGTGCATATAAAAGATCCCTTGCTGTTAATCGAAAAGAGTAGACCATGAGGTGGCGACAGTGGGTTTCCTCTCTCAGTATCTGTGTGATCCTTAACCATATGTCCGACGCCATATAACCGTAAATAAAATGTGTTGAGTGCGTCGTTAAATAAACCATTTCCTTCATTCATTTCATTTCAACTTATTTTCGTGCTTATATCCAATTAAGTTTCAAGCACGGTATCTTGGGCACGCACCTCAGCTATCTGGGCTATCTGTCCAGGACAGTGGGTTAGTTGTTAGTGGTTGTTGAGAGAAGAGGAAATGGTGTAGTGGTCTTACACCTTACCCACTGAGTCGTCAAACCTCGCTCTGGGTGGGAGCCGGTACCGGGTTGCGAACTCTGTACCTTCATGTCTTATGTCCTGTGGCTTAATCACGACACCACCGAGGCCGGTCTGCGGTCATGCAACCATAAAGATGTTATAATATTTAAAAATACAAAGTGTCAACTGCACCGATTCGCTTGGCATTTGACAGCCCGCAATCGTAACCACTCTGCCGTTTTTCCAACAAAAAAAAAGACAGAAATGTTTTATTTAACGACGCACTCAACACATTTTTATTTACGGTTATATGGCGTCAGGCATATGGTTAAGGACCACACAGATATTGTGAGAGGAAACCCGCTGTCGCCACTTCATGGGCTACTCTTTTCGATTAGCAGCAAGGGGTCTTTTATATGCACCATCCCACAGACAGGGTAGTACATACCACGGCTTTTGATATACCAGTCGTGGTGCACTGGTTGGAACGAGAAATAGCCCAATGGGCCTACTGGTGGGGATCGATCCCAGACCGACCGCGCATCGAACGAGCGCGTAAAGAAAGCGTGCTGGCAGAGACTTGGTTTGAAAACTAATATAACAGTTTGTGTTAATATACAACAATTTGTATTTTCGATTTTTCTGTGACTAATACAAGATGTTACTTAGATTTGTAAAGCAGCCAATTACTTCCAGGCTCACTTTTGTTATTGTAACAGGATGGCTTTTACGGCAACAAGTCGACAGCGGAGACGAAGACAGCATTTAAAGTAGCAAGGGAATAATGATGAAGACCTAGAGGAAAGACGCAGAACGAAAGAGTAAAGAAGAGGAAAGGAAGATGTGTGAATCCGCCCGAAATGAAGCTCGTAGAAGAGCGATGAGTTTGTTCCATTGTTTTGTTTAACGACACGTTGATTTATTAATCATCGACTATTGGATGTCAGACATTTAGTAACTTTGACATACAGTCATCAGAGAAAACCCGCTACATTGTTTTGTTTAACGACACGTTGATTTATTAATCATCGACTATTGGATGTCAGACATTTAGTAACTTTGACATACAGTCATCAGAGGAAACCCGCTACATTGTTTTCTAACGCAGCAAAGGATCTTTGATATGCACTTTCCCACAGACAGGATAGCACATACCACCGCCTTTGATATACCAGTCGTGGTGCACTGGCAGGAACGAGAAATAGCCCAATGGGCCATACGACGGGGATCGATCCCAAATCGACCACGCATCCACCGAACGCTTTACCACTAGGCTACGTCCCGCCCCGGAATGAATGAATGTTTAAGGACACCACTGGAGCACCTTGATTCATTAATAATCGGCTATTGGGTGTCAAACTAGGGTAAATGCAAAAAAAGGAAGCGATGAACAACAGCACTCTCAAAATGCAACAGTTAAATTAAAACACAGTGTAAAGAACTGTGCAAAACAAAAAAGAGACAAATAACACGAAGAAATTGCAATACAAGTTCAAGGCATATTGTCACAGACTACTGACGTATTAAATAGCCTAACAAAGTACTAGTATTACCTAAAAATATATAAATTTGATTTGTCCCTAAATGTACTGTATTCAGTCATCTACGTAGCCACCATACTCCACTTATTAATGATATTTCGTCAAAAAATAATTGAATTATGACAATGGTCTATAATTCAAAAACTATTATTGTCAACAGGGTTGACATGGATTTCACTCCATCGTGGTTCAGTGAAGGTGATGCGATAGCTAGATTTGGTTTCCAAATATTAATATAATTTTCATTTATTATCCATTTTTAGAGAAATAAGGTTCTTAAATCTGTGACAGTATGCCTTTCAGGGTGGAATCGAAATGATTTGCAAAGCACAGGGCTTCGCGTAAACAACAACAATGGGAAGAGTTGAGACAACAAATGGCAGATGCCTTCAAAAGGGATTAGGCCCTGGTAAAAGCAATGACCCGTGTAAACGCTCACTGCAACAATCATGCCAGGTCAAGTCAGGTCAGGTCAGAGTGTTTAACGTGCACATTCAGAGCAAGCTGTTGTAGCGCACGCCTGTCTTGGGCACAAGTGCCAGCCTAGTACGGCTCCTCTGCCCACGACAGGAAAGGGTGTGGTGGGGTGGGGTGGACAGGGGGACCGCCTGCACAAACAGGTGCAAGAGAGCATCGGCAGCTCGACCAGGGTCGGTACCTTGGACTGCAGCCATTGCTTCGTCTTACTCGTAAACAGACATAAAAAAACCCTCAGAGACTCGTCAAAACATTAGTCAGTGTTACCGAACCAAATCCAGATCCGTTACCGTGTATTCAGAAAGACAGAGGCGCTTTGGGCTAAAACAGTTTGTTTTGTTTAACGACACCACTAGAGCACACTGATTTATTAATCATCGGCTATTGGGTGTCAAACAAATTGTAATCCTGACATATAGTCTTAGAGAGGCTACATTGTTTTCTCCATTAGTTGCAAGGGATCTTTTATATGCACCATGCCACAGACAGGATAGAACATACCACGCCCTTCGATATACCAGTCGTGGTGTACTGGCTGGAACGATAAATAGCCCAATGGGCCCACCGATGGGGATTGATCCTAGACCGACCGCGCATTACGTCAGCACTTTGCCACTGGGCTACGTGCCGACACATGTGCCTAACAGTGTCGGAAGGATACAGTGATAATCAGAAGCCAATGTGGACCAAAACACAGGGTATCTCGCATTTTTAGCGGTGGAAGCTTTCGCTATGAGGAATATCAAGAAGTTAAGATTGGAACCATAGAAAGTTTGCTATCTTCGCCCTCTCCATCTACAGTTCAGCAACAAGTTACCTCATAATATATGTATTTGCAAATATCATGAGAACATTATTATTGCTGTAAATGCACTCCACGCCCACTGTGATGTCTTACATCCACCACAACCCTTTCCTGTCCTGGATGGAGGAGCTGTCTCTTACACTATATACCCATGTCCCAAGAGGTCAGTGCACAATATTACAAAATAGCATGGGCAAAATACAGCCAGAAGGCTTACCATTAAACATACATATTGTTTTAATGTTTCACCATTTCCTAGAAGTGAATATGCGAGTCATAACTTGTGTCACAGTTAGGAACTATAGTGGACCGTGGTGAATGAACTCTCACCCGGAAGTGATCTGTGTAGTGAGACCTATCCCAAGCGCTGAGTTCTGCCATACCAAGCGAAAACAAAACGTTCGCTAGACTGATTTGTGCGCTTCACGTTAAACCAAATAGACATGACGGACACCAATCAAATAGTTCTTGAAGACGCTAGAGACTGTTGCATGTTTAATAATTTTGAAAATTGCAAGGATGGGAAAGATTTGCTTGGTATGTCTGGAAGAATGATTTCATGGCCATGACTGATATGGATGATGCAGCAGACATGACTTGGTATGTCCTGAAGAAAGATTTCATGGCCATTACTGATATGGATGATGCAGCAGACATTACTTGGTATGTCTGGAAGAAAGATTTCATGGCCATTACTCATATGGATGATGCAGCAGAAGTTATTTGGAAGAATGATTTCATGGCCATTACTGATATGGATGATGCAGCAAACATTACTTGGTATGTCTGGAAGAAAGACTCCATGGCCGTTACTGATATGGATGATGCAGCAGAAGTTATTTGGTATATCTGGAAGAATGATGTCATGGCCATTACTGATATGGATGATGCAGCAGAAGTTCTTTGGTATGTCTGGAAGAATGATTTCATGGCCATTACTGATATGGATGGTGCAGCAGAAGTTATTTGGTATGTCTGGAAGAAAGATTTGAATGTGAGACTTTCAGTGGTAGTGGAATATGGAAGAACTGATGATTTGCACACCTTCAGTTAATTTTCTCCTTACTACCTCAGTTTATGAATCACGTAAAACCAGAGCAGATAGTCATTTATCCATTGGAGCGGAAGGCAATTAAAGGTAGTAACAATAAGGAACTACTACAGGTTGACGTTTATATATATATATATATATATTACCTTTTAGATAAATTTCATGCGTTTTGATTGGTCAATAGCCAATACATACCACAGGTTCACCGTCTCATTTGCGGGAAAATACCGAATTTGCCGGGGTGTACAAAATGTCACGTGACTTGCTCGACTGGTTGTACGAAAATACAAACTGCGGATGAGACTGACGAAATTTGCTCCAACATGCCTCACTGATTAAATTTGTTAAACGACTTGAATTCATTATGAATGGGAATACCACAATTCGGTAAATTTTATTTTTACTGTTTATTTGAAGATTTCTTGAGCACGTTTGGCCAAAAAATTTGCTAGATTGTAGTTTTTCGCAAATTAAAATCTAATGCTAGAATATAGCATTGCGTAATCAGTTACTGTGGTAGAACTTGGGCTAATTATCACGAACATATTTTAAGTAATAACTCGACATAATTGTTTACAGGTTCTACAAGTTAGTACAACAAGATAAATAGTTTTGTTCGGCTGCAGGTGTTCAATTTTGTTTTCCCGATACGATTACAACATAATCGTAAACGTTTAAAACACGTAAGATAACAAATCGCTAAGAGTTGTCTCCCTTTGCGAAGCTGCACAGGGCTCGAAAGTATTTCAGGGTAAAAGGACCCGGAATCCTTGTTGACACTCTTAATACCCAAAGAGCTAACACAAAACCTGTAAATACCTTGCATAGCAAGTTATTTGTTTACCAAAAAAAAAAATCCAATATATTTGAGGTATTTCATGTTATGTTATTATTAAACTCAAACTCAAAATGTGTGTGTACTTTATTTAAATTGTGACTGTAATGTTAGTTTAATTATAAAAGAAAGATCTAAAAGATAATAAATCCGTTATGCGGGATTGTACGCGCCTTCAAAATCTCTATTTCCTGAGGCGCAGGAAATACAGATCTTGGAGGGGCGTACAATACCGTACGCTTGTTAAAAAACTGAGTAACTAATAATATTGTTTAGAATATCAGTGTCTGTATATTCAATGTACCGGATATTTCTAACTGTCCTAATGTATGTTAGTAGCCCAAACTGTATTCAGTTTGCAAATAATTTCGCACTTGTGCGTAATATCTGTAGCAGGCATTGGTAGTGTTCTTTTACCGGCCTCGGTGGCGTCGTGGCAGGCCATCGGTCTACAGGCTGGTAGGTACTGGGTTCGGATCCCAGTCGAGGCATGGGATTTTTAATTCAGATACCGACTCCAAACCCTGAGTGAGTGCTCCGCAAGGCTCAATGGGTAGGTGTAAACCACTTGCACCGACCAGTGATCCATAACTGGTTCAACAAAGACCATGGTTTGTGCTATCCTGCCTGTGGGAAGCGCAAATAAAAGATCCCTTGTTGGCTGTCGTAAAAGAGTAGCCTATGTGGCGACAGCGAGTTTCCTCTCCAAATCTGTGTGGTCCTTAACCATATGTCTGACGCCATATAACCGTAAATAAAATGTGTTGAGTGCGTCGTTAAATAAAACATTTCTTTCTTTCTTTTTTTTTTTGGTAGTGTTCTTAGTAATGTGTATTCGTTCCAAATCCTTGTGAAGTAAAATCCGATTTGGGTTACAATAAACATTAGCGCGAGAACAGACATCTTGTTTTTGCAGACACTGATATTCTTGGGGCGGGATTTAGCTCTGTCGATTGAATGCTCGCTTGAGGTGCATGCGTCGCAGGTTAGAACCACATCGCTGGATCCATTCAACTGATTGGTGGGTTAAAACCAGTGCACCACAACTGGTCAAATGCTGTGGTATATGATTTTCTGTCTGTGGGAAAGTGCATATAAAAGATCCCTTGCTGCTAATGGAAACCTGTAGCGGGTTTCCTCCGATGACTACGAGTCAGAATTAGCAAATGTTTGACATCCAATAGCCGATGATGAATTAATCAGTGTGCTCTAGTGGTGTCGTTAAACCAAACAAACGAACTTCTGGTAATCTACACAGGAAGGAAAAAGGAAATGTTTTATTTAACCACGCACTCAACACATTTTATTTACGTATATATGGCGTCAGACATATGGTTAAGGACCACGCAGATATTGAGAGAGGAAACCCGCTGTCGTCACTTCATGGGCTACTCTTTTTCGATTAGCAGCAAAAGATATATATATATATATATAGATAGATAGATAGACACCATCGCACAGGATAGCACATGTCACGGCCTTTGATATACCAGTCGTGGTTCACTGGCTGGAACGAGAAATAGCCCACCGACGGGGATCGATCCCAGACCGACCGCGCATCCCCATTCTACACAAGAGAATATAATACATTTAATATGTAATTTTAGTCGTCAAAAAAAAACCCTATATGTTGCAACCGGCCTCGGTGGCGTCGTGGTTAAGCCATCGGCCTACAGGCTGGTAGGTACAGAGTTCGCAGCCCGGTACCGGCTCCAACCCAGAACGAGTTCTTAAGGGCTCAGTGGGTAGATGTAAGGCCACTACACCCTCTTCTCTCTCACTAACCACTAATCAACTAACAAGTAACCCACTGTCCTGGACAGACAGCCCATATAGCTGAGGTGTGTGTGTGTGTGTGTGTGTGTGTGTGTGTGTGTGTGTGTGTGTGTGTGCCCAGGACAGCGTGCTTGAACCGTAATTGGACATAAGCACGAAAACAAGTTGCAATGAAATGTACGTTGTAAACATGCTACAAAGGCAGCGATCTCAGGACAACTACTTTAAACAGACATACCGGCCTCGGTGGCGTCGTGGTTAGGTGATCGGTCTACAGGCTGGTAGGTACTGGGTTCGGATCCCAGTCGAGGCATGGAATTTTAAATCCTGATATCAACTCTAAACCCTGAGTGAGTGCTCCGCAAGGCTCAATGGGTAGGTGTAAACCACTTGCACCGACCAGTGATCCATAACTGGTTCAACAAAGGCCGTGGTTTGTGCTATCCTGCCTGTGGGAAACGCAAATAAAAGACCCCTTGCTGTCTGTCGTAAAAGAGTAGCCTATGTGGCGACAGCGGGTTTCCTCTAAAAAAACAGAGTCAAAATGACCATATGTGTGACGTCCAATAGCCGATGATAAGATAAAAAATCAATGTGCTCTAGTGGCGTCGTTAAATAAAACAAACTTTACTTTTAAACAGACATTTACCTGTCTTTTCTTCTAAGACTCCTTGAATCCCCTTTCTTTCAAGTATACGAGTCGATTCTTTAGAACAACTTTCAGACATGATCGTTGTTGTGTGAATAAACCACGGACGTGTCTCCGTTATTTATTGAACATCTATCACTTGGTGCCAGTCTCATAAAGGACTGATAATGTAACGAGGGGTTCGCACAATGCGATTTGTTAGGTTAATGACCCATCTGTGGAGCATCTTAGAAGTATCGATTGAAAGCGCGGGAGATTTACAGCTGTCGTCTGAGAACAGTGGTACGCGTCAGGAAAAATTGTTTGCGCTGGAACGGAGTGCCGTCTGTTCACTTGAAAACACAGAAACCTCGCATGGAACTTTTAAGACTCTTGTTAATTAAAGCAAAAGATTTAATAAGCGAGAGATTCCCCGTGTCTGGCATTTGATGAAGTGGTTGGTTTGTCATCTCTTCAAAAGTCAGTTAGTCGGTGTGTTTTGTTTAGCGAGCCAGCGATCGCGTGGATCACGTGCGTTCTAAAGGTTTTTCTTTCTTTTTTACCAATCATCGTCTCCTCTGGTAGTCCTTTTGTAGATAACCCTTCTGAAGAAGAGTCAAGAAATGTAATTATTACATTACTCCAGGCACATTTCAGAGAATGACATGTATCGGGAAGAACGAGAAAACGTTCTACATACACGATTAGTGTGTGTGTGTGTGTGTGTGTGTGTGTGTGTGTGTGTGTGTGTGTGTGTGTGTGCGTGCGTGCGTGCGTGTGTGTGTGTGTGTGTGAGAGAGAGAGAGAGAGAGAGAGAGAGAGAGAGTGAGAGACAGAGTGACAGAGAGAAAGAGAGAGACAGAGACAGACAGACAGAGAGAGAGAGAGAGAGAGAGAGAGAGAGAGAGAGAGAGAGAGAGAGAGAGAGAGAGAGAGACAGAGAGACAGAGACAGAGAGAGAGACAGAGGCAGAGAGAGAGAGACAGAGAGAGAGAGCAATAGAGAGATGACAGAGACAGATACAGAGAGAGACAGAGACAGACAGACAGACAGAGAGAGAGACAGACAGACAGACAGAGAGACACGAAATGGCGGTGACTGATGTCAGATCTACTTATCGAAGAGAAAGACAGAGAGACAGTAAGATCTATGACGCTACTGAGTAGGACAGCTGTTCGAAATGATTGAAGGTGAACATTGTCGATCGAAAGTGTGTTTAAACAACGATAACCGGCACTAGTGACGCAGTGGTTAAGCCATCGGACTACAGGCTGGTAGGTACAGGGTTCGCAGCCCGGTACCGGCCCCAACCCAAAGTGAAATTTTAAAGTGCTGTGTCAGACCATGCACTAAAATTTCAAATTCCACAATTAAGACCCTTCTTCATTCATTGCAATATACCGGCCTCGGTGGCGTTGTGGTTAGGCCATCGGTCTACAGGCTGGTAGGTACTGGGTTCGGATCCCAGTCGAGGCATGGGATTTTTAATCCAGATACCGACTCCAAACCCTGAGTGAGTGCTCCGCAAGGCTCAGTGGGTAGGTGTAAACCACTTGCACCGACCAGTGATCCATAACTGGTTCAACAAAGGCCATGGTTTGTGCTATCCTGCCTGTGGGAAGCGCAAATAAAAGATCCCTTGCTGCCTGTCGTAAAAGAGTAGCCTATGTGGCGACAGCGGGTTTCCTCTTAAAAACAGTGTCAGAATGACCATATGTTTGTCGTCCAATAGCCGATGATTCGATAAAAAAAATCAATGTGCTCTAGTGGCGTCGTTAAATAAAACAAACTTTACTCTTTTTTTTTTCATTGCAATAATATTTTACACCGATATGTAAATCAATAATAAGAAAATGCCCCATAAAAGTATTTAAAAAGCACTACCTTAGAACACTGCCGGAAACGGCCAAGTAAAATTCTCGGTAAAAACATCTTCCCGTAAATAGCCGTGACGTCGTGAAGGGAACTCGCTTCACAGAAACCTACCACCAAAATGGCTTCCAGCGGAAGCGAAAGTGGGACTGACAGCGACTGCCAGGCTCAGTTATCATGCGATTCTTCTTCGATGATGAATAGTGTAGTGATGTCGACTAGACTAATATTTGTGCAATACCACAAATAATGCCGTATCAGTTTGAACCTGGAACATCTTCCGATACAACCACCTGAAAGATGATGATGAAAATGTTCGTGGGAGACAGCTTACCACTGAATAACAAGTTTTATTCTTTAGCTTTTTGTGCGAATTATTTTCCTACACTATATTATGTTCTAGTACTTGTGATGTAGTAGAAAAGACAATAAATAACACTTGAATTCTACTAGTAAAGTGGACCCGATATCGGTAATTTTAAGAAATAAACAAAAACGACTTAATAGTCCATCCCATCATCCTATAAAGATGTTTTTTTGTGTGAATAATTTCAGTTTGGTTTGACGTAAGAAAAACAGTAAAAGTTCTTTGGAAATAACAAAACGATACTATTTTTGTGTGATATTTTTTAAAAATCGGTTCAGAAATAAATAACTTGTAGTAAATTCCATAATATTTTTTAAAATGTTCTCTGTGGGAAGGTATAGTATAATTAATTTAATGTATTTATAGTCTGTCTCACAGGGAACGCCTTTTTTCATACTATGGAATTTACAAATTATTTATTTCTGAGCCGATTGTTTTCTAAGTTGCGTACAAAAATATCTTCTTTTTTTGTTATTTCCAAAACACTTTTACTTTTCTTCTTACGTCAAACCAAACAGAAATTATTTACAAAAAACAGTTTTGTAGGATGGGACAGACTAGGCTAGACATACTTTCTTGTCTGAACTTTAATGTTAATGAAACTATTCTCGAAATGTAAAGAAAAACCTCACAAATGAACGAGATGCAAACGACAACAAATTGGATGTTGATTGCACGAACCGTGCATGAGAAAACAAACTGACCAGAGTTGTAAGCATAACGCAGTTTGGGACGATGACGATATGCACCCCAAGGTCGTTTCGGTGTGGATGGCGTCGGCGTGTTGTCATTTATTTTGTGTCGCAGAAAAATTGTTGGTACGGCATCTTTTTAAAAATCCATAACACATGGTATTCCCATATCTGACAGTTCTGACGAATCGAAACTACAGTGTCTGCAATCACACCGGTCTCCGGTCCAGTCTTTACCACGTTTTTTAAATCAAATTACACACAGCTTTCTCACAACAACATTAATAGGAAATGCGAGAAGACTAAACTGATCGGCTCATGTATTGCTACAGCCGCCAACAACACGCCGTTAACCACAATAAAGACAAAAGAAGTAATGAACAATGGCGCTGTCTATCGAAAGGAGTTCTTTTCGTGACGTCACGGATCAAATCATACTGAAATTCCCCAAACGAATCCAGCTGGTTCTGTTTTTCAGAGGAATAAATTTAAATGGAAAATACACCGGTATATATATATATATATATATATATATATATATATATATATATATATGTATATATGTATGTATATATATGTGTATATATGTGTATATATATGTATATATATATATGTGTATATATATGTATATATGTGTATATATATATATGTATATATATGTGTATATATATATGTGTATATATATGTATATATGTATATATATATATATATATATATATATATATATATGTATGTATATATGTATATATATATATATATATATATATATATATATATATATATATATATAATATCGAAGGCCGTGGTATGTGTCTATTTCAACTTAAATTACTGCATTTTAGGACAACAAACCTCAACACATTTATCACCAATGGCAAGACTGGTAGCGTTAGCTGCGAGCTAATAATAATTTTAACCCCACAACCCCCTGCCCCCCCCCCCCCCCCAAAAAAAAACAAATGAGTATATCATTATTTATATATGAATTGGAAGTTTCTCATAAAAAGACACACACCCCACACCAACACACACCAAAAATCATCAACACGTTCACACAAAAAAATCCACTTTATTAGCAAATATTGTATTACAGTTTAGACTCTCACCTACAGATTAGCAATAAAGTGACAAACAAACTTGTGATCAATGTTATTTTTATGTAGGTACATTGCCACATATGCACTATTTCATCATATTATGCATGTAGTGAGGTCGAAATTATTTGTGGCGAACTGGTTCGCGGTCAAAACGTCTGCTACCCACATTAAGACTGGCTGCAGTTTTGCATTACGCTTACATTACTATTATAGTAACACTTTTGGGAAGCCAGTGTACAGAAACAAATTGCGTTATTATTCAACTTACTTGCGAAAAAATGATATCGGTAGGTATATTAATGTCATGGATGCGTCATATAATAGATTAGTGGTGACCAGATATTATTTTATTATTTAGTCAAATGTTGCATGTTAATGCCAATGGAAAGAAAACAATTGTCGGTTGGGGGGGGGGGGGGGGGGGGGTGTGGTATGATCGTAGCGTTCTTGTGTTATATATTCATGCTTTCATCCACGGTGACAAAATTACATACATCGCCATAGAACCGATGCCTTCCCCATAGGAACATAATTCTATGATACTTAAAATATTTTTAAAATGAATACATAAACTATTCTGGTATAAAAAATAAGAAAATTTCCATATATGGCTACAGTTTACTCGACATTTTCATTGGTCGGCTGTTGACAATAGACACACGCCCGCGGCCTTGGTAATGGCACAAAACTAGACAAAACGGAGATCAGGTTGAAATGAGTGATAAAGATATTTAATTCTATAAATGTAGAATGTAATAAGAATTAGTTGCTTAAAAAACAAAACAATTCGAGTGAAATTGAAAAATATTCCGGATATTTGGCATCAGTTCCGGAATTCAGAATACGTAATGAAAATTCAAAATTTTTCGGAAAATTCCGAAAAGTTGGTCGGCCTGGGTGAATAGCTACCAACAACCTTTTAAATGCTATAGCCTAACTCTTAGTGTGTTGATGAACCGGCAAGTGTTGAACCGTTTCCATATATCCTTCAATCCATGATTACAGTTCGGTGTTATTGTCTACGATATTTCTGCACGTCAATAATGGGCTTTTATCTCCGAGACTACGGAAACAGCCTAGAAACGAAGCGATTACATCGTCCATAATCTCATTTACACTTACACAGAAAAACATCTGTCAGCTCGGTGTGTCCGGGTGCTGATAAACAGCTGTAAGCACATTGATTTATTAATCATTGGCTGTTTGATTTTAAACATTTAGTAATTGTTGACATGTAGGTAGTACTAAACCAAATAACTTCCGGCTGGGTCAAAGTGCGAGGTGCACCCAACTTTTGATAGAGAAGTGAACACCACAAGTCCTGTGATTGGTTATAAATGTGAGTGTGTTGGTTGTAAAAAATAATAGTTTCATCTGGGTAAAAAAAAAATGCAATTTTATTTCATCTAGTACCAATGTGTCAAGTAGCCTTGTGCTTGAAACATGTATGGGGTACCTGTAAAAAAAAGTACTAGAATTTTGTGCGAAACTAGGGTAGTCATAGACGCTACCCGTTATCTCAGAAACGAGCAGCTTGACCCCCATTTTTTTCTGATTCACTTTAAGTGTAAGGGGTGGTAGTATTTATATCCGTGGCGTTTATGTCGGTTGATACGTTGCAGGTAGGAGTTTTAGCCACATATGTTACTATTGTCGTCTATGGGATTTGATTTGGTAGTATACACCCTGTAGTCTTGAGAGAAAACAAAACACACTTCAGTTAATACACACCAAATGTCCGCGTTTAAAGAAGTTTGTTTTGTTTAACGACTTCACTAGAGCGCGTTGATGTATTAATCATCGGCAACTGGATGTCAGATATTTGGTAATTTTGACATATAGTCTTAAAGACGAAACCTGCTACATTTTTTTCCATTAGTAGAACTTTAATATTCAACATCCAACAGACATGATAGTAGGCCAGGTCAGGTCAGGTCATAGGGTTTTACGTGCACATTCAGAACAAGCTGTCCACGACAGGAAAGGTGGGGTGGGGTGGGGGGGGAGGGGGGAGGAGGGACAGCCTGCACTGGCAGGTGCAAGGGAACACTAGCAGCCCGACCGTGGTCGGTAACAGGCGAAGTGGCATGATAGTACATGCCACGGCCATTGATATACTCTCGTTTTACGCTATCGTGTATGGTGTCGGCCTTAGAACTGTTGGCATCTGGATATAAACCAGCAACATCGTTTCTCAAACACTATGCTAACAACAGTCGTTTACATTTTAAATGATTCATTTCAACTTGTGTTCGTGCTTATATTTAATTAACGTTCAAGCATGCTGTCCTGGGCACACCTACCTCAACTACGTGAGCTGCATGTACAGGACAGTGTGTTAGTTGTTAGTTGATAAGTGGTTAGTGAGACAGAATATGGTGTAGTGGTCTTACACCTCGCTCTAGGTGAAAGCCGGTACCTACCAGCATTATGTCCGATGGCTTAAAGAGACGAAACGTAGCCCAGTGGTAGAGCGCTCATTTGATGCGCGGTCGGTTTAGAATCGATCCCCGACGGTGGCCTCATTGGGTTATTTTTCGTTCCAGCCAGTGCTCCAGAATTGGTGTAACAAAGGCCGTGGTATGTACTATCCTGTCTGTGGGATGGTGCATATAAAGTATCCCTTGCTGCTAATCGAAAAGAGTAGCCCATGAATGGTCCTTAACCATATGTCTGATGCCACGTAACCGTAAATAAATTATAGGTCTTATCTCGGCAGCTATTACTTAACGCTGAGAGCCGGTACCGGGCTGCGAACCCAGTACCTACCAGCCTTATGTCCGATGGCTTAATCACGACACTACAGAGTCCTGTATTTTAAATGTCAACAACCACGCGTTATACAATGCAAGTCTAAATTATAGGTCTTAGCTCGGCAGCTATTACTTAACGCTGAGAGCCGGTACCGGGCTGCGAACCCAGTACCTACCAGCCTTATGTCCGATGGCTTAATCACGACACTACAGAGGCCGATATTTTAAATGTCAACAACCACGCGTTACACAATGGAAGTCTAAATTATAGGTCTTATCTCGGCAGCTATTACTTAACGCTGAGAGCCGGTACCGGGCTGCGAACCCAGTACCTACCAGCCTTATGTCCGATGGCTTAATCACGACACTACAGAGTCCTGTATTTTAAATGTCAACAACCACGCGTTATACAATGCAAGTCTAAATTATAGGTCTTAGCTCGGCAGCTATTACTTAACGCTGAGAGCCGGTACCGGGCTGCGAACCCAGTACCTACCAGCCTTATGTCCGATGGCTTAATCACGACACTACAGAGGCCGATATTTTAAATGTCAACAACCACGCGTTACACAATGGAAGTCTAAATTATAGGTCTTATCTCGGCAGCTATTACTTAACGCTGAGAGCCGGTACCGGGCTGCGAACCCAGTACCTACCAGCCTTATGTCCGATGGCTTAATCACGACACTACAGAGGCCGATATTTTAAATGTCAACAACCACGCGTTATACAATGGAAGTCTAAATTATAGGTCTTATCTCGGCAGCTATTACTTAACGCTGAGAGCCGGTACCGGGCTGCGAACCCAGTACCTACCAGCCTTATGTCCGATGGCTTAATCACGACACTACAGAGGCCGATATTTTAAATGTCAACAACCACGCGTTACACAATGGAAGTCTAAATTATAGGTCTTATCTCGGCAGCTATTACTTAACGCTGAGAGCCGGTACCGGGCTGCGAACCCAGTACCTACCAGCCTTATGTCCGATGGCTTAATCACGACACTACAGAGTCCTGTATTTTAAATGTCAACAACCACGCGTTACACAATGGAAGTCTAAATTATAGGTCTTATCTCGGCAGCTATTACTTAACGCTGAGAGCCGGTACCGGGCTGCGAACCCAGTACCTACCAGCCTTATGTCCGATGGCTTAATCACGACACTACAGAGTCCTGTATTTTAAATGTCAACAACCACGCGTTATACAATGCAAGTCTAAATTATAGGTCTTAGCTCGGCAGCTATTACTTAACGCTGAGAGCCGGTACCGGGCTGCGAACCCAGTACCTACCAGCCTTATGTCCGATGGCTTAATCACGACACTACAGAGGCCGATATTTTAAATGTCAACAACCACGCGTTATACAATGCAAGTCTAAATTATAGGTCTTAGCTCGGCAGCTATTACTTAACGCTGAGAGCCGGTACCGGGCTGCGAACCCAGTACCTACCAGCCTTATGTCCGATGGCTTAATCACGACACTACAGAGGCCGATATTTTAAATGTCAACAACCACGCGTTATACAATGGAAGTCTAAATTATAGGTCTTAGCTCGGCAGCTATGACTTAACGCTGACATCAGCTACATAATTAATGGCTATACAACATGTTTACCTCATTTGGTATTGGCATCTTACGCGACAAATCAAGTTATCGAAGTATATGGGAGATAGCTTGATTACTAACTGCCAGGGTTTTGGCCGCTGATCACAGATCAACAACACTATCAGGGACACTAATGCAATAATCCTTGCCAAGGGTAATGGGAGTTTCTCGCTTTAGGGTGTATACCATCAAATCAAATCCCATAGACGACAATAGTAACATGTGTGCCTAAAATTCCTACCTTCGGCGTATCAATCGACATAAACGCTAAGGATATAAATACTACCACCCCTGACCCTTAAAGTGAATCGGGGAAAAAAAAGCGGAGGGGGATCAAGCTGCTCATTTCAGAGATAACGGGAAGCGTCTATGACTACCCTAGTTCCGCACAAAATTTAAGTGGGTTTTTTACAGGTACCCATTACATGTTTCAAGCACAAGGCTATTTGACACAGTGGTACTACATGAAATAAATTTGCATACATTTTTTGCGCAGATGAAACTATTTTTTGTTTGTTTCACAATCAGCACACTCACCTGCAAATCATCGCCACCAGAAGACGGTAGAAGTGGATTGGCCACGTGCTCCGCAAAGAAGACACATCTATCACCAGAACTGCAGTGCACTGGACCCCTGAAGGGAAAAGAAAGAGAGGACGTCCGAAAACAACATGGCGCCGAACAGTGAAAATGGAGATGAAGGAGACAGGACACAGTTGGGGCACCATCGAGAGATTGGCAAGGGATAGATCGGCGTGGAGTAATTTCGTCGCTGCCTTAAATGCTATTAGGCATGACAGGAAATGATGATGATGACATGACTTGTGGTGTTAACTTCTTTATCAAAAGTTGGGTGCACTTCGAACTTTGACCTAGCCGGAAGTTATTTGGTTTAGTACTACCTTTAGTCTGCATACGAGTAGAGCCCATCCCATAGACGCAAAGAGTAAGGTGAAAACATAACCTTACGAGACACATCCTCCCCCCCCCCCTTCCCATATTATATTGATATAATTTATATACATGTGTATTATGTTTGTATATATTTGTATATGTATTGTAATTAATGTATTTACTGTCAACCATCTTGTCCATAAGCGTCCATAAGTGGGGGGTGGGGATAGGGGTGGTGGGGGTTCTAGTGCTGCAGAAAGATACAGATATTCGGACAAAATGAGCTGGCCTGAAACCTTTTCACCATGTATTTCCCTCATTCTACCCATGATATTAGAGGTAATCAATGTAAAAATGAGAAGTGACTGTTCGTAACCCTATATAGCCGCTTGGCAATAATGTTAATATGAATAAATGTTGTTATCCAGATTCCGGCATTTTTGTTTAATTCGGGCAACG
Organism: Gigantopelta aegis; assembly: GCF_016097555.1. Taxonomy (NCBI): domain Eukaryota; kingdom Metazoa; phylum Mollusca; class Gastropoda; order Neomphalida; family Peltospiridae; genus Gigantopelta; species Gigantopelta aegis. The sequence goes on from NC_054711.1 coordinate 20,781,688, forward strand.
ATGGGAGCCCGTACACCTATGTATGAAACAACGAATAGAAAAAAATATACTACAATACATCCTTTCAAATATACTACAATACATCCTTTCAAATATACTACAATACATCCTTTCAAATATACTACAATACATCCTTTCAAATATACTACAATACATCCTTTCAAATATACTACAATACATCCTTTCAAATTCAGTCAACGCATTTTTATGTTGGGTTGTATAGCGTTGAACATATGGCTAATTTTATATATATATATATATATATATATATATATATATATATATATCTATATCTATATCTATATCTATATCTATATCTATATATATATATATATATATATATATGTATAGCGTTGAACATATGGCTAATTTTATATATATATATATATATAATCCACTAGCCATGGGATCAGTGATTTAAATTTTTTTACTAGACACGGTTAAAAATTCACTAGCCCTACTTTACTTTAAAGTTACATTCTCTGGTTACCATATTATAACATCATGTACAAATGTGAAATACAAGCTCAAATGCACTTTTAAAAAAGTCGTGAGTGTTCGCTATGAACGAATATCGTCAGACGTATACGCTTGATTCGTCGCCTGTGCTGCCATAGCTCGGCAAACAGCTATCACAGAGAGGATATCACATACCATGGTCTTTTATATACCCGCCGATGGGGATCGATCCTAGACTGACCGCGCATTTCCAAAAAACACCTTTTTAGGTCTAAGTAATGAATAAAAATTACATATAGTCTTGAAATATGTTACGTAAATCGAACACAGTACCCTCTTTCTCTACCCTACAGCGTTACGTAATTAGTAACACCCTCTTACATGTAACGCGTATGCCAACAGCTGGCCACTGTCAAAATTTCACCCACCGACCCCTGGAAAGGCATTGTACCATACCTCTATGGATATAAATATGTTTTGGAGATATGAGACGACCCCTCAATCAAGACAGTTAAATTTGTTCAAAAATTGCGAAATCTCACGTGATCTCTTGTTGGGGAATTATTTTTGACCTGGATAAGCCAGCGTAGTGAAACCAATGCGGAGTGCGGCGTCAGATATGCACCAAATGTAACTGGATTTTTTGTTCTATATGCTTAAATAATAAAAATATTCCGGATAATGCCGCTTTAAGTTAATCCAATTTTACTAAATAATAGTAATAATCAGATGTCACCTAAAGAGGGAGATAGAGCTTAAAAACACTAACATTGGAGGATTGGGGTGGGTGCAGGATATTCATATTTACAAAATAGACTTAACTGAAACATTTGAAAAACAAATCACTAGCCGTCGGGTATGGCAATAGTAGTTATTTACTAGCCCAACATTAAATATCACTAGCCACGGGAGTGGGGCTACCATAAAAAAACACACAAAAAAAACAAAAGGTAAGTATATTCTAAAACTTTGTATGGAAATCAAAATGTTTCAAAAACCTCAAAATTAATTCTGGGCGGAATTTAAATGATTCCAAAGTATTTCTATTGCCAAATATATCGATTCATGTCAGCTTGAGATGATCGCACTTCACCAAAATGTGACGCACAACCAGTGTGCACTGACAATGTTCACACTGAGGAGGAGAATCCTTCTTTAATATAAACAAATGAGTCAAATGTGTGTGGCCAATACGAGCACGGCTCAATATTACTTCATCCTTCCTGCATCGCCTGTAAGAGGACTGCCACTCTCCCAGGACTGGCTTGACAGAATGAAACTTGTTCCCAACCGCACCATTCCAACCATCTTGCTAAGGGAACACCAACACTGGCATGGGGCAAATTCAAAGCAGACTTGGCAGCAGAATCTGCCTTTTCATTGCCCTTAATGCCAATAGTTCTCGTTCCAACCAGTACACCACAACTTGTCAAAGGCCGTGGTATGTGTTTTCCTATCTGTGGGAAAGTGCATATAAAAGATACCTTGCTACTGATGGAGATATGTAGCGGGATTCCTTTGATCACTACAGGTCAAAATTACCAAATGTTTGACATCCAGTAGCCCATGATTAATAAATCAATATGCTCTAGTGGTGTCGTTAAACAAAACAAAGTTATATCTTTCTAGCACCACACAGGCAGGAATGATCCTTTCGTTCTCGCACAAATTTTACTTAATACATTTTCTTTCATTCGCGCACACATTTTACATAATACATTTTCTTTCATTCGCGCACACATTTTACATAACACAATTTCTTTCATTCGCGCACACATTTTACATAACACAATTTCTTTCGTTCGTGCACAGATTTTACATAACCCATTTTCTTTTGCTCTCGCACAAATTTTACATAATACTTTTTTCTTAGTTCACACACAAATTTTACATAATACATACAAGTTGCCGACACGATTTTGTTTTCGTTCGTGCACAAATTTTACAAAACTCATTTTCTTTTATTTGCGCACACATTTTACATAATCCATTTTCTTTCGTCGCGCACACATTTTACATAATCAAATTCCTTTTGTTTGTGCACAGATTTTACATAACCATTTTCTTTCGTTCGTGCACACATTTTACATAACCCACTGTCTTTCGTTCTCACACAATTTTTACATAATTTGTAGGGTTTTTTCGTTCACACACAAAGTTTACATATATACAAGTTGCCAAAAAGACACGATGAATGAATGGATGAATGGATGTTTAACGACACCCATCACAAAAATACACATCGGCTATTGGGTCGTATGAAGAGGAATGTCTTAAGACGTACAGCATTTGGAAGAGTAAGGAAAGATCGTAGACCTGGTGATGGGGTACAAAAGGGGATCCGGCGTTTCAGGCCAATCTTCACCAACAGCAAAACAAAAAAAAGGTCTTGCAGAATATCTCTTCTTCATGGCGAATCGCTTATTTGGTTTAACTCTGAAGGATTTGACAATTGTCATTCGAATTTCCTGTCAGAAACCACGGTTGGATCACGTGTGACAGATGTAACAAATGAGCTCGTGAAGAATGTGCATGAATACATGATGTAGACAACAACTATATGTGTGACTTCTGCAAGGAATAGAATTTTTTTTGCAAATATATAGACATAAGTTCCTGCCATTAAGAGAATGACATCTTATTGGAATCAGTAGTTTTGAGTCTCGGATTAAATTTTATCACTAGGTACGTACATAAAATAAAAAGGCATTTCAGTTTTCCCGGTAACAGGTGTCATCTTGCCCCAAGGGTACGGGGTAAAGTGGACGTTTTTATAATGTTTATAATTACATATATTTCAACAAAGGTTTTTTTTATGAACTTCCTTTGTGCCGTCTGTTAAATTTGAATGAATGAATGAATGAGTGTTTAACGACACCCCAACACGAAACATACATCGGCTATTGGGTGTCTAACTATGGTAAAGGGGAAAACAAAGTGTCTGTTAAATTTAGTCATGAACCAAAGGATGAGAACCAAGCGATTGCCTCGCTTTTTAACAGCGCTGACCTTCCAAATATGTTCGGTGCATTATGCCCCGGGTTCCCAATTTATAATTAATGTGTTTACACTCAACCATCTTGCCATGTGTATATAACAAAGTGTTTATGTATATATTACTCCTATGTTAACACTATGTCTCGCTCCAGCCAGTGCACCACGACTGGTACATCAAAGGCCGTGGTATGTGCTATCCTGTCTATGTGATGGTGCATATAAAAGATTCCTTGCTGCTAATCGAAAAGAGTAACCCATGAAGTGGCGACAGCGGGTTCCCTCCCTTAATATCTGTGTGGTCCTTAACCATATGTCCGACGCTATATAATCGTAAATAAAATGTGCTGAGTGCGTCGTTAAATAAACCATTTCGTTCCATTTCCTATGGTAATATTCATGTTAACAGTCTTGTCCCAGTCTGTAGCCACTCCGAAGTGTTTATAACATACCGAATGATTACCAACATTACTAAATATATTATTTAGAACATCAGTGTCTGTATAAATTATTTTATTTGTGTGTCCTAATGTTTGTATTAGCCCAAACCAGATTTGTTCTTCCAATAAGTTCGCACGTACAACATAATTTCTGTCAATCTTTTTCATTCTGTTGATCAGACAGTTGTTATTGTTTTGTTCTTAGTAATGTTTACTGTTTGAATTTGCGATTTACTGAAACAAAACCCGACAACGTTCAAATTTCACTTCTATCCCCAATCGTCCTTCAAGACCTTTGGTGGTCATAAATCTTACTGTAATACTGAACTACCGGTTGTAATGTTTGCCCAATTAATTCACTATTATCATATAACCATTCCCCACAGCTAGTATACCTTACAGTTTTGGCAAATGTAAATTCTTATTAGAGTTCCCCTACTTTTTTTAAGAGTATATTACAAAGTAAACCGAACAGACATCAGTACATAATAGCTGATAAACAACTTAAAAAGAGACACCGCTTTAGGTTTAGACGTGAGTAAACCCTCGACACGATTCCATCACATAACTGTTGACGCATGTCTGCCGTGGGCATAAAGTAACTCGGATTTCGCCAGATGTTTCAAGATTGGAGACACTACTATGTTCCATACAACAGATACATTGAGACACTGTCTTACACCAGACCAAATGGTTTAGAAAAGGAATGAATATTGAAAGAAAGAAATGTTTTATTTAACGACCACTCAACACATTTTATTTACGGTTATATGGCGTCAGACATATGGCTAAGGACCACACAGATTTTGAGAGGAAACCCGCTGTCGCCACTTCATGGGCTACTCTTTCCGATTAGCAGCAAGGGATCTTTTATTTGCGCTTCCCACAGGCAGGATAGCACAAACCATGGCCTTTGTTGAACCAGTTATGGATCACTGGTCGGTGCAAGCGGTTTACACCTACCCATTGAGCCTTGCGGAGCACTCACTCAGGGTTTGGAGTCGGTATCTGGATTAAAAATCCCATGCCTTGACTGGGATCCGAACCCAGTACCTACCAGCCTGTTGTCTGATGGCCTAACCACGACGCCACCGAGGCCGGTGAAAATGAATATTGAATGTATGTATGTTGAACGACACTCAATCACAAAACTAGAGATACAGAGCTATTGCGTGTCAAACAAAGGACAGGACTCAATGTGATAGTCTAGAAAAGGTGGCATAAACAAAACGTAGATAGTTGGTACTGTACATTAGTACATACAGGTCATAGGTTTTAGCGTGGGTAAACCTTTGACACGATTCCATCACATAACAGTTACAGTTGATGCATGTCTGCCGTGGGCATAAAGTCAGATTTCGCAAGATGTTTTAAGATTGAAGACACTAAATATGTGCCATTCAAGATATGAAATAAGACGCTGTCAAACACCAGACACAATGGCCTACAGAAGGAAGGAATGAATGTATGTTTACGTTATAACGACATCCCAGCACAAAAATAGAGATCGTCTATTGGGTGTGAAATAAAGGTAAGGACGTCAGTGTGATTATAGGTCTAACAAGGTGGCATAAACAAAACACAGATGGTAAGTACATCAGTATATAGGTCTAGAAGTTGGCTGGGTCAAAGTTCGAGGTGCACCGAACTTTTGATAGAGAAGTGAACACAACAAGTCCTGTGATTGGTGATAATTGTGAGTGTGTTGGTTGTAAAAAAAAAAAATTCATCTTGGTAAAAAAAAATATGGAATTTTATTTCATCTAGTACCAATGTGTCAAGTAGCCTTGTGTTTGAAACGTGTGGGGTACCTGTTAAAAAAAGTACTCGAATTTTGTACGGATCTAGGTAGTCATAGCCGCTACTCGTTATCTCTGAAATGAGCAGCTTGATCTCCATTTTTTCTGATTCACTTTAAGGCTGAGGGGTGCTAGTATTTATATCCGTGGCGTTTATGTCGATTGATACGCTGCAGGTAGGGGTTTTAGCCACATATTGTGGCTATTGTCGTCTATGGGATTTGATTTGGTAGTATACACCCAGAAAAGTGTTAGAAACAGAAACCAGACAGTAAGTGCATCAGTATATATGTCAAGAAAAGTATCAGAAACAAACACGAGATAGTATGTATATCAATATGATTATAGATCTAGAAAAGGTGAAGTAAACAAACGCAGATAGCATGTACATCAATATGATTATAGACCTTAAAAGGTGACAAACAAAACGTAGATAGTATGTACAACAGCATATAGGTTTAAAAGGTGATAAACAAAACGTAGATAGTACGTACAACAGCATATAAGTTTAAAAAGGTGACAAACAAAACGTAGATAGTACGTACAACAGCATATAGGTTTAAAAAGGTGACAAACAAAAAACAACAGATACTCGACAAAACCAAACAACACAAACCAATCAATAAAAGAGCTTTCTTTAACAAACAGATCACTTACCTCGCTGCAACAATATCTGCGTCCTTTTTGCCCAAGCTTGGACTGATCGTAAATTAAAGTTCTTCAAGAACAGACACGCATGTCAGTCTCTTCCTGACAAACCCAGTCGATTATCGCGGACAGCCTCCGGATCAACTCATATGATATTAATACCATTAAGGTCTCAATTATGATGGCATCAACTACACTCGGTATGTCGTCCTTGAATACACTATCGTCGATAACTTGTTGACTGAACGGTAAACGTGCAATCTTGTTTCAAAATACGTCCGCGTAAGGTCGGTTGGCTTCGAATTATCGTCGAATCGTTATGCTGTGTTTAGAATGCCGTATTCCGACAAATATGTATGGCTTCTGTGAAGCGCGTTTGGGTGTTCCGGGTTCGCCAGATGATTGGTGTAATCCTGCCAAGGAATTATAACTACTGTCGACGTCTGTTATGGGTTCCACTTGTTTCTGCGGGCGGTGTAAACGTCATTATTCTCCCATGATACGTCGCGTGGTGTGTGGGGTTTTTTTTAATAAATGTGTCTAATAATTTTAAGACTTTTGTGTTGATGTTGATGGGCATATACCGGCCTCGGTGGCGCGCAGTGATTAAGCCATCAGACTACAGACTGGTAGGTACAGGGTTCGCAGCCCGGTACCGGCTCCAACCCAGAGCGAGTTCTTAAGGGTTCGATGGGTAGGTGTAAGGCCACTAAACCTTCTTCTCTCTCACTAACTACTAACCAACTAACAACTAACCCACTGTCCTGGACAGACAGCCCAGATAGCTGAGATGTGTGACAGGACAGCATGCTTGAACCTTAGTTGGATATAAGTACGAAAATCAATTGAAATGAAATGATTGGCATATGTGATATACGTCTATATGTATATGTATATGTATATATATATATATATATATATATATATATATATACTGAACAAAAAAAGAAACTTCCGATTTGTACATATAGTATTTGTTGTGTTAAAGAATTCATTGTGTAATGAAATTATATAGGTAGTATTAGCCTTGAGCTGTATTATCAGAATTCATGAATTTTATCGATTATTTTTGCACTGTTAATCGTCGACAACGTGAAATTCAATTTGCACGTGCATGCATGGTTCGACATGTCCCGTGTAGTATTCGGTCAATTTGTTTTACTTGTCTTACTGACATTGTTGTCAAGTGAACGAAAATAGCTTCAAAATTTGTAAACAAATTAACGTTTTTTACATTGTAGCATTTTTAGTATGCAAAGATACCCATTAATTTACGCGAACGGGCGATTGGCATGCTTGATGCTGGCATGTCGACAGAAGACGTTGCAAGGCATGTTGGGAGTTCTAGTCGAGCGATACGAAATCTTCGCATAAGATTTCGAACGACAGGAAGCATCAACGATTTGCCACGTCGTGGACGTCCGCGTGTTATAACGCGTGGTCAAGACCGCTATATCATGAACACGCATTTGCGCAATCGATTCCAAACTGCCACTTCTACTGCTGCTAACACACCTGGGCTTCATAATAACCGAATTAGTGGGCAAACTGTTCGTAATCGTCTGCGGGAGAACGGTTTACATGCACGACGTCCTTACGTCGGATGCGTTTTAACGCAGCGTCATCGTCTAAATCGTCTTAATTGGGCACGTGTACACACTCGTTGGATACGGCGACGCTGGAATACCGTTCTTTTTTCGGATGAATCCAGTTTTCTTTACAACGTGGTGATGGCAGGGTGCGCGTCTACCGTAGGAGAAATGAACGCTATGCTGACTGTTGTGTTCTTGAACGAGATAGTTTCGGGGGTGGGGGTTGTGCCATGGTCTGGGCAGCCATTGCCCATGGTTATCGTTCACCACTAGTCGTCATTGATGGCAATTTAAATGCTCAACGTTACCGCGATGACATTCTCGCTCATCACGTCATTCCTCTGTTCCATACGGAAGAGCATTAGGGCCAAGCAAAACAAATAATTAACTCGAAATTTCGAGTTACTAACTCGAAATTTCGTCATACTAACTCGAAATTTCGAGTTAATAACTCGAAATTTCGAGTTAGTAACTCGAAATTTCGAGTTATTTCTGCGACTGCGCATAGGGTTCAGGAGCACTTCAGCGATCATGGAGACTTTCCTAGAAGGAAGGGGTTTGCCCGAAGAGGCAATTGAAAGAATTATTAACGAAAAGGTGAGTTTTTGTCAGTCATACTAATCAACTGATGCCATACAATTTATTATCAAACATGTTAATAAATTAATATGTAATTATACATATAGGAACATGTTTTAAAGTTGAACATAAGTTTTATTCATTTACAAACATAACACAAACATGCCCGCCATGCTACTTGGGCGGATGTCCTTCTACGCATGCCCGTATCATTAAAGTTAGTAACGTTTCGACAAATGTGCCAGGCCCAGATTCAAAATAGCATCTGAGTGTCAGAACAGCTCGTAATTACAAGTCAGAAACTCGGAAATTAAAATAATACATATTTAAAACAACTCTTCCCTTCAAATATTTATATCCATTTGACCAAAACGAGACTGAAACCGTGTTCCTAAAAGGTAGTGTCTTAAACAGCCGGCACAGGTTGTACAGCCCCAGGCTAAACAGTCGGCGCCGCTTGTTTAGACAACAGGCTATACAACAGGCAGGTACTATCAGGGATGTTGTTATCACTGGTAATGACTAATGGTAATTATGTGAATCATGAATGATAACATTAACAATTCAATGATATTATTATTATTATTTATTTATTTATTTAATGCATATTAAACAATACAATCACATGATTCAAGTATCGTACCGTCATACAACTTCGGTCGACATATGTTTTCGACACTCCATTTGTAACTGCACACAACGCGAGACCATGCGAGAAATGACGTCACCATCAGTGTAAATATAAACAAGGAAGTCACTTTTATTTGTTCATGTTGAAGATACTTCATGTCAAGCTGCCAACAATAAGTTTTAATTATAATATCATAAATACTGTGCATTTTATCAGTTTTCACTAATGCAATATTTTGGTACAAATGAAATGTGTTATTTAACAAAATTCAGTTGTTAGAAATTCCTACAGAGTTGTTGTCTGCAAGAGTAATGTTCGAGCTGTCAAAGTCATGTCAATGTGCACGTAGTCCTTACACTGAACAATAAAATTTGTGACCGACTAGTTGGCTTACCTCTTATGTCTTTCACAATAAAATTGATTTCTGTAATTTGTTATGGGGGCTTGTACTAATGGGTTTTTTTTTTAACTTTAAGTAAAGTTTAAGTTGGTTTGTTGGAGGTGATTTGTTTTTCAGTTAATCATTGGTTATTACTTAAGTATTTGGAATTTAAAAATGTATATACATGTATCCTAAAGGACCGAAAACCGTTCCGGAGCGAATACCGTTCTATTTTACTTCCGGGTTTGTTTTTTTAGGAAATTACGTAAATTCAGTCCTCTACGTCATAACAGATATGATGTAGAACATGTGTCAATGACCACCGTCAAAAAATAGCGGGAAAAAATGCTAATTTTATTTTGTTTTGACAAGTGTAAGAAATCATTGCTAATTTTCACTCTGAAACCATTTTGATTTTTTATCTCAAATCGGGAATGTCTTCTTGTTTTTAAACTACAATAGTCACGGTCAAATAATTCACCAGTTTGTATTTATATTAACCTGTAATCACGATACAAATCGAGTTTTTCGTGGATTAATGTATTTGACTAACCCTATTACTAGGCTAAGCATTGTTATCGAGTGCATTGCACGATTTTCGCTGGAGGGTAAAAACGATACTTATTTTGGTGACTGCGGTATTTTTACCATCATAAAAATTACAAGTAATCAATTAAAAAGTATTTGGTTGCATTTAATAAAACAATGAACAAGGTACATATTAATGTTGTTAAATGTATGTTTGGATTCAATGCACATGCGCGGTAGCCATTTGCCGTTAGTAGTACGGTTTTCGTTCCAACGAGGATATATATTTTTTTTTAATAAAAGGAAATTTTATTATAAAAATGTTACTAACAGTTACATTAAATAAATAAATATACATATTTCTTCATTACTTAATTATTATAAGTGTTTGATTAATTTAATTGGTGTTTTAAATATTTTATGTAGGGACAAAATTTATGCTACACAAATATAACACAGTCTTATCATGCATACCATCTAGAATTTAAAAAAAAAAATCCACTTGCCATACAATAAGTTGTCTAAAATTTCACTAGCCACAATCAAAAGTTCACATGGCTACAGTTATTATTAACTAGCCATGCTCTAAACTTAAATAGCCAGGAGCATGGGGCTACCATATTCTAGAAGCCCTGTCGTATGGTATAATAATTTATTAATGTTTTGGTAGTGATAAAATGGTAGACTTTCTTTCTTTTCAGGCAGTAATTGACTAATCAAAAGCCAGTTATAAACAGTATTCGTATGATTCTAAAATTAGTCCATATTTGTTTAAAGTTATAAACATTTTACGATTTTTATTATCAAAAGTATAATTGCACGTAACTTTTTTCACGGAGTATTGGCCCTACATACCATAATATTAAGAAAACTAAACAATGAAAGTGTCGAAGATATATGACGTTGCACAAAGCATGGCGGTTTCACCGATAACACTACGGACTTGTTTACCGGACGTCAGCATTGCGTTCGTAAGATGTTATGGCAGTTTTTCAGCATAAACTAATGTGACATGACATACGTAAATCATAATTGTATGTACGATGTATTGTTTTTGTTTTATTGTAATTTTTGGTTTATCGTATCGAACATATATGACACCAGGATACATAATTAGGTGTGAAATTAACATAAACAAATCATTGCACATCTAAGTAACAATATCACAATTTATATATGACTTGTTTTTCTTCCAGATTGATGAAGACATTTTAAAAACAATGAAAGATGCAGATTTGAAAGAATTCATCCCGAAATATGGAGACAGAGTGGCCTTGAGACAATTTCTAAATGGAAAAAGTAAACAAAAGGCACAAGATAAAATGAGTTTGTTACAAAAACTTCGACACAAGTTAAAAAGAAATGGTGTAGAAGAAGAGGGGGGAGGAGGAAGAAGATGAATCACTTGGAAAAAATACTTTCAAAAGCAATTTGAATAAAAATGCCACAAAAAATGAACGTATAATAGAATTTGGTTTGATGAAGTTTGTAGCAAATGGGGACACGTATATACAAGTAAGAACAAAAAAGGGAGGTGGTATCAGAAAAGTTAAGGTTGCTAAATCTTGCAGAAAAGCTGATCTGCTTGACATTGCCAAAGGATTGTTTTTGAACACCAATTTTGGTTATGGAAGAGAAGAAGATTTTGAATGTGATTTGATGGACTATAAGCAGTTCACGCTAGTCGATGATGTTACTGTTGATGAAATCATAAGGAAAACAAAACTACAAAAACTTCGCTTTTATTTAGCACTGAGAGAAAAAGCGGATGTGGCGTCATCTGATGATTCTCTTCCTTCACTTGCCATGCCACAACTGAAAAAGACTGGAGACATTGGTCAAAGTGTGCCTTTGGTGGATACCAGTGATCAGTATCAAGATAGTGATACAAACATCGAAGATAGCAGTTTTATTCACATGCTTTCACTATTTACACAGGATCCAGAGGTGTTATTTGGTCCATATGATGCATCAGTGAATATGGACGATACAATCCCACTGTCAGAAAACACCAACTCAGAGTCAGACGATCGAACCATACATGTGCGAAGAGGAAATTGCATTGCTGACCTGATGCATGCTTTTTCTGATGACATTGTATTAAAACAAAAAATAACCATCATTCGTACACTGGAAAAAGGAGAAAAGGAAATAGGAGAAGGAAGTGGAATCATAATGGATTGCCTCTCTGAATTCTGGACTGAATTCTATGAAAGATGCACTACAGGCGTTGATGAGAAAGTACCGTTTCTTCGCCACGATTACACAGCAGAAAAGTGGAAGGCGTGTGCACGCATCTATCTGTTTGGATGGAGTAATTACAGATACATCCCAGTTCAGATATCGATACAGTTCATTAAAGCTGTATTGGGTCGTCCTTGCACAAACATTACACAATCATTTCTCAGATTCTTTAATCACAATGATTGTGAGGTCATAACGGCAGCCATGAATGACATTTCATCTGTTACAATGGATGATCTGCTTGATGTCTTAGATTGCCACGGATGTAAAACTAGAGTCACTGCAAACAACATATCCATGGTCATACAGGAAATTGCCCACAAAGAGCTAATCCAGGAGCCAATGTTCATCATAGAATGCTGGAAAGAAATATTACTGTACAGTGCTCTTGGATTCATTACTGATGATGACCTCTTTGCACTATACGAGGAGTCTGTACCAACTGGTAGGAAAGTCATCAAACGTCTAGTTATCAATGCCAAAAGTGAAATTGAAGAAGAAGTTGGAAATCATCTTCGAAGATATTTACGTGAAGCTGATGCTACCACACTAGGCTCCTTCTTGAGATTTTGTACAGGAAGCATTCTTCTTGTTGACTCAAACAAGATTATTACAGTTGAATTTGTTGAGATGCCCGAAGTATCCCGCAATCCCATTGGAAGAACATGTTCACAAACAGTAGAATTAGCAAGAAATTTTAATAACTTTCCCGAGTTTCGAACAGAGATGAACAATGTGCTCCGAAGGGTGTTTGACTTTATTTAGGTTGATGGCCTACAAAGCTCTCATAACAACGGATTGTCAAACAGGCGAATAGTAGCCGACAATTCTAAGAACTTCCTATAGAAAATAAAAATCCTGTCTATTATTTTCAAAGATAAATTTACAGTTCTGCAGATACGTTTAAAAATTTTATTTATAGTTAATAAAATTCATTTCAACTTTGATATATATGTATATTTAAACCTTTTGATCAGTTTACATGTATTTTGAGAAGTTAACTATATTTTGCAAATTTCAACTTAAACTGTGTCTTGTGAAATGTAACTATTTCACCAAATTTAAATATATGTTGAGAAATTTAGATGTGTCTTGCAAACTTAAAATGTATGTTTAAATGTATGTTTATAAGTTTAGACAGGATTTTGACTTCCTTTTTTTGTACAAAATAGTTATTTGAAACATATGAGAATATTTTTTTTAAATTGTTATCCACTCTTAATGCATTTAAAGACAGGCAGTTAATAATGTTTAGTGTATAGTCTGGTTCCTTTTTCTGGATAACTACAAAGAAATGGATTTGGACACCAAATACAAGAGTATAGCCTTCAAATATATCAAAATTGTGACAAATACAATTTCATATGGAGGCCATTTTGTTTTTCATTTTTGAGGTGAAAGGGTGAAATTTGAGCCCGGCATACAATTAATTCAGATTTGGCACCCTAAAATTAGGCTAACACACTTGTATGCCGGGCATTACCCCAATTTTTCTCCATCACTATTTTTTATTAACTTAATTAGGATTTGGGTCCAGACTAATATACTTATTTTAGTTTTTGTTTGTTTTTTTAATACAATTTCAAACATGTTTACTGGGTCACTAATAATATCGAAAGTAAACACACACGCACACACACACACATTTTTGTGTCCGTCTATCTCTCTAACACACATTCTCACTCATTTGTTTTCTCTCTCTCTCTCTCTCTCTCTCTCTCTCTCTCTCTCTCTCTCTCTCTCTCTCTCTCACACACACACACACACACACTCTCTCTCTGTCTCTCTCTGTCTCACTCTCTCTCTCTCACACACACACACACATTTTGTTTAATGTGTTTTGTTTAAAGTTTTTGACAGATTGTCAAACAATCCAGCTATTGACTTGATTATTTGCTCCAGTTTTAAATTTAATATACTTTATAAGTTTACAAAGTATCATTATAATTTGTTTGATCATTTACATATCTAGGTGAAACCTAGGAAATCCATTCTCTCTTTTTTGCCAATCATTTCTAACAGTAATTAGTTTTCATAAACATGAGCAGTTTCAGGTTTAAAGGTGCAGTGTCTGTTTTTCTATCATTTACTAACGCAAAATACAAGCAAAATTGCAGTTTTAATAAACTCGTGCGTTTTTCCTATCAATGAATATCGTCCTCAACGCTCAGATTTCGACGCCATTTTCTCTATGTTAATTAGCTATTTGGTGGCAGTCTTCGTCAATAGCGGACCGCTTCCAGAACAAATATATGGCGTCACAATTTGAGCGTTGCCTGTTGGCAGTGGACGATATTCGTTGATAGAGTAAACACACGAGTGTATTAAAACTGCCGTTTTGCTTGTATTTTGCATTAGTAAAATATGTTAAAAGATAAAAAAATAGAGAATGCCACTTTAATATTTTACATTATTTTGTATTACACATATGTGGATACACCGTAAATTGTATTGCTTTAAAATAATTACATCAGAAGTTGAATCTTTCTTTTTGGTTTTTGTTTTTCCTTGAATCCATTTGAATGTTTGAGTGCTTAAGGCCTTCATACCATGAGAAAATGGTTATCTATGGCAACACAATTTTTGACTTATGGCAGTCATAAATCATAAGAGACTGTTCAATAAATGCATAAAGCAAGATCAGGATTTGTTAAAAACCCTTCCACCTGTAACACAAGGCGAACAAACACCCCAGTATAACTGTACAGTTTCTGAGATCTTTTTAAATGCCCGTCTTTGATGGGTCGTACCGGCCTCGGTGGCCGAGTGCTTAAGCCATCGGTCTCTAGGCTGGTAGGTACTGGGTTCGGATCCCAGTCGAGGCATGGGATTTTTAATCGAGATACCGACTCCAAACCCTGAGTGAGTGCTCCGCAAGGCTCAATGGGTAGGTGTAAGCCACTTGACTTGCACCGACCAGTGATCCATAACTGGTTCAACAAAGGCCATGGTTTGTGCTATCCTGCCTGTGGGAAGCGCAAATAAAAGATCCCTTGCTGCTAATCGGAAAGAGTAGCCCATGTAGTGGCGACAGCGGGTTTCCTCTCAAAATCTGTGTGGTCTGACGTCATATAACCGTAAATAAAATTTGTTGAGTGCGTCGTTAAATAAAACATTTGTTTCTTTCATTTTGGAGGAACTGTCTCACACGGCAATAATGGTATATGCAATCCTGGACACGCTGCTACCACTTCTCAAAACGTTTATGAAACCCTTTACCCGTTTTCACTACTATACAGATAGCTCCACCTTTCAAGATCGGAACCGCTCGATAGTGTGTGTGCATGTGTTTTAAAAGGAGAACAGTATAGTTCGTCACAGATTTTGTGGGAAATGTGGTAGTATTATCAAACTTCATACCTTTAGTATGATGCAATAACACGAATTTATGTTATTAAACATGTGACGGTACATGTTCTTAATTTTGTTTTCGCCTGTGGCGATATTAATTGTTTAGAGGGCCGTGTGCAGCTCGTTACGTGATACCTTTGCGCGACGGTCATCGAGCTTTTCTAATACACACACAGAACAGGTGTGGAGGGCATGTGGCTAGTAGTTACGTAATATCTCCGGTAGTGCTGTTTATGGCCAGGGGATTGCTCGCGGATGGTGACAGCCAGTCTGACGATCAGAGAAAAATATACCGACTCTGGTCGTGGTGGAAACTCACATGATAAGATCGGTGCCGCGATGTACCCGCAGGCGATATTCGATTTATAATAAATAGCTAGTGTTTTAGAGTTATCAGGAGAAGCAAAAAGGACGGCTCCCAGGGAACGTTAGTCCGTTTGGACTTTGGTAAATATATTATTTCTGCTCTGTTGTAAAACCTTGATGTGATTGATGTGACTTTAAATATTTTCATACTGTATTATACCAATATTCTTTAGACAGTGTCTTCGGTCATCTGACGAAGTAAATCGTAGTCTTACTGTTCTATATTTATACGAGTATTTGGTAATATAAAACTTAGCCAGTCATCCTAGAAGACCTGTCTGTGGGAAGCGCAAATAAAAGATTCCTTGCTGCCTATCGTAAAAGAGTAGCCTATGTGGCGACAGCGGGTTTCCTCTAAAAACTGTGGCAAATTGACCATATGTTTGACGTCCAATAGCCGATGATAAGATAAAAATCAATGTGCTCTAGTGGCGTCGTTAAATAAAAGAAACTTTACTCTTTTTTTTGATGTGTCGTATTATGGTATGGCATTGTCTGTACATCCGTCTGTTAACTTTTCTTGTCCAGAGCATTTCTTCCTTACCAATTCATATAGAATCATCAAACTTTGCATACTTGTACATGAACAACTTGGGATGTTGGTGTGTTGCATACCAATAGTAGGTCACTGTGACCTATTTTTCAGTCTGCTGCACATTACATTGAATCCTTGTCCAGGGCATATCTCACTGGTCTAGTTCAGATTTATAATATACTCAGTCGCACTTACTGAACACGACACTGATACATTTTTGCAAATAGGATAATCAATTTATTGAGTATTATAATTAGGGGAAATATCAGAACAATCTAGCAAAGTGCCTAACCTTTGTTTTAGACTTGTTTTAGTTTTAGTAGGGCATGTAGATCAATATTCCCCTAGGGGTCTTTTTGAAAAATGTTCGGGGATCACTTGGTACACTTTTCTAAATAAAAAGTGAATTAATATTGATATTTAAAACATTTATATACTCAAAGCTATTAATAGTTTTGTTGACAAATATAGTTTTATTTTGCATTTCACCTACAGTTGTCACAAATTTCCCTTACATTTTCAGCACTTACAGGGTGTCATTAGGTCTGTGATGACATCCGACGTATATTTGTTGTTTTACTGCTATATAACCATTGACAAACAGCACATACAATCATTAAACTACCCAATTTTTCTTTGTAAACTTGTTTTAGTATCTAGATACTTTGAATCAATTTAAACTCATCTCTGGATTATTTTCTTGGGGTGAAATAGTGAAGTAATTTTTAAAAGGGTACATAAGGCTCGAAAAAAGAATGGATGTTTGTTTAATGACTCCTCAGCACATCAGTGGCTATTAGTTGTCAAACATAATATTTAGACATGCGGTCTTCAAAAAAAAAACCTCACTGCTGTCACATAGGCTACTTTTTTCCGGTGTGGTCTGGGCAGACGTATTAACGTGCTTTCCATCACCACAGGTGTTCAAGCACGGGCAACGGGCAACTATATTTACGTGCCCCTATCCACAAGGGTTCAGGCACGCCCACTACGGGATTAGCCTCTGACTTCGCCAGTGACTGACTCCGGAGCAGGGGGGGGGGGGTAAGTTTGAGGTGGGCGGAATTTGGAAAAAAGCCATTTAGTGAGCGCGGACCAAATAGCAGACACTTCATAAACTTGAAGTAACACCGAGTGGGAGCCGTGTTCTGATTGGCTGAATTTCGATTCCTCGGTGAAGCCTGTTTTTTACCTAAGTCTACAAAGAGTACTGCATACCGAAACATGTCTGGACTCTAAATTTTTAGCCAAAAATAATTAAGACTGCTCGGCCGAAAAGTTTTAAGGTGATTTTGAGCAATTGAACGGGCGCCGAAATAACATGCGTTAGACTACTTATAAAAAAATAAACATAAGAATTTTGAACTGCTTCGAAAACGTTTAAAGTCTAACTAGCCCAAAAAAAGAGGTTACTCACGGAGGCAAAGGAGGTTGGCGTCTAGGGGGATCCGATGTATCCGGTGATCTCAAGCTGCGGGAGGAACTGCCGGTAGTCGGAGTCTGCTAACGCCTTGGTGATGGAACGGTAGTGAGTCCCCGCGACGGTTTTCAGAACGCGATGTAATGTCGGGTTGTCCATCTCCAAGAGTAGCAGTCCTTGGGTGAATATTCCGCTCCGGCAGATGGTGACGCAAACTGCGTTGTGTCCCTCCCGCGTCTTGAGTCGATGTACAGCGAACTCCCCCTCGTCTGGATTGTCTGGCAATGGATTGTAAGAAAGGGCCTTGGGTCTGCTGATGAGTTGGCGTTCATCCCGGATGTTATTCTTAACAAGCACGTTCCGATAAGCAGCAAGGGGTCTTTTATATGCACTTTCCCACAATAGGCCGTCGGCTGAGCTGAGATATGTGCCTAGAAATAGGATTTCGTTCCACTATCAGATGGACTAAAAAACAATTATGTTTTCATGTATATACATGTCTTACCTAATGGAATTCACTTGTTTCCAGCAAACAAACTTGCACAACTTTCTAAAATTTGACTTTAAAGGTACCCCGTCGGGGTAAATTTTTTAGTATTTTCATGCAGATACAGGTCATCTTTGAACACTCATAACTTTGTTAATAATCATCTCATATTAAATAAATTTATATATTTGTGTTTATCAGCACACAACCAATTTGGAGCCTGTTAATGCATGTTTATGATTTAAAAAAACAAAAAAATTCACTCATAATTTTTCAAAGAGTAAAATGTTATTTACTTTTTGTTTTTAAATGCAAATTTTGTTCAAACAAATTGTGTATATTTCATCAGTAATATGTACAATCTTCATATAAAAAACTAGAAAACATTGCAGTTTGTCTCTGGTACGTTTGTGATGGATTGTTACAAATCTATCAGTCCTTTTACAGATAATACATATATCTGGAAGGGTGGTGCTGGCTGATAATTGCAGGTTGGAAGCTGATCTTAATTTCCGAGGTGGTTCATAACTTGTGTCACTATTACTTGGGTCAGGTCCCTCAGGATATGTGTCAGTTGAATCAGGTTGTGGCACAGCTCGCAGGGCCCGTTCAATATGCTGGGTGTTTATAAAGCGCTGATAGCAGGATCTATGATATCCCAAGTGGCCAAAACTTGTTACAGAAAAAACTTAAACTTTAAAGGCTGTTGACAAATCCCTGTGCGTTTAAAATTTCAGATATGGCATTTTCTTCGCTCTCACGGTCACATTCTAGCCATCTTTTAGCGCACTTAGTAAATCTTAACCATGATGTACAACTAAAGGGTGTTAATTTGCCTGTTACTTTACCGGAATGATGAATTATACACTTCAATTTGCGTTTGTTGACATTTTACGAGGCCATGTTGAACCAACTAAGGGACGTAACTCTCCACACATCCGTTACTATTATTAGTCATTTTTTATACTATCATGTGACTTTGTACATCGTTACGTCACAAATTATTTACAATTTGAGCTTGCGCGCATTAATTTAACTAGACGGTTTACGCGATATCGAGTCCTGGTAAAACAATATAATCCGAACTTTGAGTGCAATTATTAAAATGCTGTGCAAGTCTGGAAGGTGGAAACAAGTCAATTATAGTAGAAAATTATTATGTTTTTTTAATACAAATGTTAATTTTTAGTCCATCGATAAGTGGAACGAAAAGTCGTCTTTTTCAGCTCAGCCGACGCCTACAGACAGGACAACACATACCATGAAATTCGATGAACCAGTTGTGGACCACTGGTTGGAATAGAAAATATGGACCAAGACAATCGTTCTACTAGAATTTACAGTTGATCTTTAATCGCATTGCGTAGACTGATATACAAATCACACAACTCATAAGGGTCATTTGTAAAACACCACTGATTTTCGTCCATTAGCAGATGACAAAGATCATAAAAGTCTTTGTCACAAGGGATGTCATCTTTTATGATGCATTCTGGTTCACACAACTGTAATCGTTCCGGATTTACTGGTTTCAAGCAGTCATTAAAACCATACAACTCTGGCATGGCGTACATTATCATTGGACGTCCACAAGGTAGTACTGTCATCTTCGAGTGGCGTATTCGATGACAGTTCCACACAGAGACAACGGAATCAATGTCGGCTTGAAATGTATTCCATCAAAATAAGAATAATACTTTTTTGTAATAAAAACTAATATACATTTTTGTGTAGTGTATTTATTTACATGTGTTCATGTTTCTTAAATTATGTTCTTTACAGTCGTTTTGTTTTCTTCTTATGTGTTGTGTGGTGGGGGTAGGGGGTGGGGGTGGAAAGAGAGGAAGTATCAAGTATAACATTTTTTAAGGAATACAGTTATTTTATTAACATGAAGTAGAAACCAATTTGCTTGTTTTAGAGGTTATTCATACAGTACTTCACGCTTAGGGTGGTAGGAAAGAGGGGTATTCGTTACGTAATGATTTGTAAAATATTAGTTTGTCTAGTTGTTGATATCAGACAGATTACATTAATCGTAAACCAGTGGATGGGTCTCAAAAACGTCCAAGAATAGCGTGATACACATCATGGATGACCCTTGTGGCATACAGTGTTGCATTGTAATATTTTGTATCATTTGAAATAAATAAAATATTACTGAAACTAAAAGAATAGTCCAAGAACATAACGTAACTGCAGAGGTTGGAGTGGGAAAGAGGAGGGTGGTAGCATTGTGCTCATGTTACAAAAACATTTCTGACAATGCAAATCACAACTTAAACAATTATGTAATAGGGTAAACAGCTCAGAAGACAGTATTAGAGGATGTAGACAGGATAAGGACGAAAACTGTTTTGTCAATGAACAGCTCATGACATTCATCATGTGTGAGAAATTAACATATTGACTGTTAGACAGATTGCGTGCAACCTAGTAGCAATAGACAACAATATTGATAATGTGTCATACCTTTATGGTGTTCATGAAACAGAACTGCACAAGATTTTTTTCGAAAGTGTCACCAACGAAGTAGTTATCATGCTGAAGTTGTTTGAATATATCCATCCAAAATCCTACAACTTGTTTTCGTAGAATACACCAAAAACTTTCAATCCTTTGGTTTGCTGTACTTTTGCCATACATAAAACTTTCTCTCCCAGAATATCCATCTACGTGCTCTTCACGCAAAAAAATCTGAATTTGTTTAACATGTCCATTTTCTGTTCCAGCATCTGCTTGTACTCTCTCGGGGCATCCATTTTTATTTCTGATAGAACCGACAAAGTAACCTGCAATAACCTTGGGGTTGTTATTAGTATTCCAAGCTTCCATCCACATGACTTGCCTTGAAAATCCGTCGATGCACCCATGGATACAAATTCCAAATGGTTTAAGCTTGTCATAGCCATCAATATGCCATAAGGCGTTTGGTCCGGAACAGTGATATTGTCGTCTGACTAAACGCTTGTTAGCCCTTTCTGTGACACCAAGTGGATCTATTATTTTTTGTAGTAAACGTACAGTTTTTTGAGAAACAAATATTCCTTCCCGAACACATTTAAGATGCATCCATCTATAGCCATGGCCTTGTCCAGAACCATCACATTCTCTAGTAATGAACATTGCAGCATTTAACATATCTTTCTCGGATTTACGTCGATATAAGCCATATTTTCTAGTGATTCTTTTTACCGTACGAATACTAATGTTAATTCTATGGTCTGTCCACAAACACTGAACTATTTCTTTGTTGTTCAAACCTAAATGGAAATAGGCGAAACACAGTTCGTCTCTGTCTCCGTCCATTATTGAAGCGAATGTGGAGATGCAGTTAGTATCTCGAAATTTCTGCGATCCTATGCGCAGTCGCAGAAATAACTTGAAATTTCGAGTTACTAACTCGAAATTTCGAGTTAGTAACTCGAAATTTCAAGTAATTTTTTTTTTGCTTGGCCCTAATGCTCTTCCGTAGTTCCATAACAACGCCAACATCTCGATTTTTCAGCATGATAATTCCACCTCTCATACAGCTAGAGACACTGTAAATTTTCTTAGGACAAATAACATTGATTTTATTGATGACTGGCCCGCTAAAAGTCCTGATCTCAACCCCATCGAGCATGTCTGGGATAGTCTGGACAGACGATTGAGGCGTCGTCCCAACCCACCCGCTAACGTCAACGAACTTCGTCAAGCGCTCATTCAGGAATGGAACAATATTCCACAGGCAGAAATCAACACTTTAGTCAATTCTATGCGCCTGCGATGCACTGCAGTGGTCAATTCAAGAGGTGGTTATACCCGTTATTAAGTGGGTGAGGTTTTTTTTAACCCCTACCACACTTGGTCAAAATTTCTCCCAGTTTCTGTTAACCCATGGCCATGATTTTTGCACCAAACGATGCATCATGGAACACTCTTTAAACGCATATATAACAATTATTTCCCCGGTTTGTTTTCATCAAGTTATGTTCAAGCAAAGTTAGCGGAAATTTCTTATTTTGTTCAGTATATATATATATATATATATATATATATATATATATATATATATATATATATATATATATATATCCCCTATTGGGTGTCAAGCAGAGGTTAAAAATAATTAAAATTGCTACTATCTTAAACGGCTCCCCATAATCTAAGTTAGGGGAGTAATTAATCACTCCCATCATGTTAACCAAGATATCTTTTCAACTTGTCAAGACTACCGTGATGCCAATTGCGTGTGTGTGTGTGTGTGTGTGTGTGTGTGTGTGTGTGTGTGTGTGTGCATGTGTGTGTAGGGTGGGGGTACCTCAATGGCACAGCGCTCGCCTGATGCGCGATCGATCTAGCATCGATCCCCGTCGGTGTTCTCATTGGGCTATTTCTCGTTCCAGCCAGTGCTCCACAACTGGTATAACAAAGCCGTGGTATGTACTATCCTGTCTGTGGGATAGTATATAAAAGATCCCTTGCTGCTGATCAAAAAGAGTAATCCTTAGAGAGTCGACAGCAGGTTTCCTTTCTCAATATCAGTGTGGTATTGTTTAACATCCAGTATCAGTGTCAACCATATATCCGACACCATATAACCGTAAATAAAATGTGTTGAGTGTGTCGTTAAATAAAACATTTCCCTCTTTCCTTCCATTTGTAGGAATAGCAATCCTCCTAAAGGCTATGAAAGTATAATTCGAATTTTCCACTCGCCAATGCTGGTGTCCTGTGACCTCTGCGTCACTTTCGCACCCCATCCCTCCCCTGAAATTTGTTCAGGCATTTGAAGGCATGTTTAACGACACCCCAGCACCAAACATACATCGGCTATCTGGTGTCAAACTACGGTAGTATTAGGAAGGACGTATTGGAATGCATGTTTAACGACACCCCTGCACGAAGCATACATCGGCTATTGGGTGTCAAACTACGGTATCAGGAAGGACGTATTGGAATGCATATTTAACGACACCCCAGCAACAAACATACATCGGTTATTGGGTGTCAAACTGCGGTATCAAGAAGGACGTATTGGAATGCATGTTTAACGACACCCCAGCACGAAACATATATCGGCTATTGGATGTCAAACTACGGTATCAGGAAGGACCTATTGGAATGAGTGTTTAACGACACCCCAGCACCAAACATACATCGGCTATTGGGTGTCAAACTAAGCTATCAGGAAGGACGTATTGGAATGAGTGTTTAACGACACCCCAGCACCAAACATACATCGGCTATTGGGTGTCAAACTGCGGTATCAGGAAGGACGTATTAAAATGTATGTTTAACAACACCCCAGCACGAAACATACATCGGCTATTGGGTGTCAAACTAAGCTATCAGGAAGGACGTATTGGAATGCATGTTTAACGACACCCCAGCACGAAACATATATCGGCTATTGGATGTCAAACTACGGTATCAGGAAGGACCTATTGGAATGAGTGTTTAACGACACCCCAGCACCAAACATACATCGGCTATTGGGTGTCAAACTAAGCTATCAGGAAGGACGTATTGGAATGAGTGTTTAACGACACCCCAGCACCAAACATACATCGGCTATTGGGTGTCAAACTGCGGTATCAGGAAGGACGTATTAAAATGTATGTTTAACAACACCCCAGCACGAAACATACATCGGCTATTGGGTGTCAAACTAAGCTATCAGGAAGGACGTATTGGAATGCATGTTTAACGACACCCCAGCACCAAAACATATATCGGCTATTGGGTGTCAAACTAAGCTATCAGGAAGGATGTATTGGAATGAGTGTTTAACGACACCCCAGCACCAAACATATATCGGCTATTGGGTGTCAAACTAAGCTATCAGGAAGGATGTATTGGAATGAGTGTTTAACGACACCCCAGCACGAAACATACATCGGCTATCGGGTGTCAAACTACGGTATAAGGAAGGACGTATTGGAATGCATGTTTAACGACACCCCAGCACCAAACATATATCGGCTATCGGGTGTCAAACTACGGTATCAGGAAGGACGTATTGGAATGCATGTTTAACGACACCCCAGCACGAAACATATATCGGCTATTGGATGTCAAACTACGGTATCAGGAAGGACGTATTGGAATGAGTGTTTAACGACACCCCAGCACCAAACATACATCGGCTATTGGGTGTCAAACTGCGGTATCAGGAAGGACGTATTAAAATGTATGTTTAACAACACCCCAGCACGAAACATACATCAGCTATTGGGTGTCAAACTAAGGTATCAGGAAGGGCGTATTGGAATGAGTGTTTAACGACACCCCAGCACCAAAACATACATCGGCTATTGGGTGTCAAACTAAGCTATCAGGGAGGATGTATTGGAATCAGTGTTTAACGACATTTTAATTTTTCATGTATATACGTGTTAATTGTCTTACATTGATGTGACTATCACAGTTGAGCCAGTGCACCACGACTGGTATATGAAAGGTCATGGTATGTGCTGTCCTCTCTGTGGGATGATGCATAAAAAAGATCCTTTGCTACTAATAGAAAACGCATGTAGCGGGTTTCCGCTCTAAGAGACTATATGTCTAAAAAAATTATCAAATGTTTCACATCCATTAGCCATGGATTAATAAATCAATGAGCTCTAGTGGTTTCGTTAAACAAAATATATTTTAACTATGTTAACTATATGTCATAGCAAGAGGTTGCCTTCAGTCGGTGTAGCGGATCCGACGTCTGCAAATATGTTACTAATTAAACCATCTTCATTTCATTTCAACTTATTTTCGTGCTTATATCCAATTAAGGTTCAAGCACGCTGTCCTGGGCACACACCTCAGCTATCTGGGCTGTCTGTCCAGGACAGTGGGTTATTCGTTAGTTGGTGAGAGAGAGAGAGAGAGAGAGAGAGAGAGAGAGAGAGAGAGAGAGAGAGAGAGAGAGAGAGAGAGAGAGAGAGAGAGAGAGAGAAGAGGGTGTAGTGTCCTTACACCTACCCATTGAGCCCTTAAGAACTCGCTCTGGGTTTGGAGCCGGTACCGGGCTGCGAACCCTGTACCTGCCAGACTGTAGTCCGATGGCCTAATCACGACACCACCGAGGCCAATTAAACCATCTTCGACAGGTCTGCCATGCTCAAACACCTGACGCCCTTTTAATGCGCTATCATCCATTACCCGCCGTCTAACCAACAAAAGCACGCATTTCCCGTAATGACGTTTCTTAGCAGCCGCTCTGACAGGTGCTCGACTATTCATTCTACGTTATCGTAAATGCCATGCCTTGCTGTCTGGAAATTGCGCTGGGTATATAAAATCAATAAACTGTACTAACGTCACAACAATAATATATAGAAACAAAGCATTAAGTACAATGGTGCACATCAATATTAGAAAATTAGTTTTGTTTAACAGCACATGATAATTATGTACACCAATAATGCAGCACAGGACAATTATGTACAGAAATAGTACAGCATAGTACAAATATGTACAGCAATAGTACAAATATGTACACCAACCAGGATAATTGTGTACACCAATAATGCAGCACAGGATAATTATGTACAGCAGTAATACAACATAACACAATTATGTACACCAATACACCAGCACAGGATAATTAAGTACACCAATAGTACAGCATAGTACAAATATGTACAGCAATAGTACAAATATGTACACCAACCAGGATAATTGTGTACACCAATAATGCAGCACAGGATAATTGTGTACACCAATAATGCAGCATAGTACAATGATGTACACCAATAAAACAGTATAGTATAATGAATGATTGGTTTAAC
Organism: Gigantopelta aegis; assembly: GCF_016097555.1. NCBI lineage: Eukaryota > Metazoa > Mollusca > Gastropoda > Neomphalida > Peltospiridae > Gigantopelta > Gigantopelta aegis. The sequence goes on from NC_054711.1 coordinate 20,807,912, forward strand.
GCACCCCAGAACAAAACTCGGCTAGTGTGTGTCATACAAAGGTAAGTATATTAATATTATCATTTACCTTTAAAAATATATATATTATACAATTATGTAGAAGCACAGTGTAAAGAGCTGTGAGGAAAGTACAATCAAGGTAAGTATATTAATATTATCATTTACCTTTAAAAATGTATATATTATACAGTTATGTAGAAGCACAGTGTAAAGAGCTGTGAGGAAAGTACAATCAAGGTAAGTATATTAATATTATCATTTACTTTTAAAAATATATATATTATACAATTATGTAGAAGCACAGTGTAAAGAGCTGTGAGGAAAGTACAATCAAGGTACGTATATTCTAAAGGTGCAGACCCTAGTTTTAACACGTAAACAAAATGGACACTAAGTTAGTTAATCTACAAACCTGTATCTCATTTGGATGAAGTTACAACAGTGGTGAATGAAGAGTCTGTGATGTTGAAACCACGGAATTATGCTTAAAAATAGACTAGAATTCAAATCAATAACCACTACTTCTCAGATGCACGTGCGTTTTTAAAAATATGAAAAATGCATTTTGTGGTATTAGAAGCAACAGGATGACTAGAAACAGAACCGAAATGGATAATCTAAACAATAAAATATAAGTAATGTTTGATTTTTCAGTGATCATAAACGGCTCTAATAGTGGAAAATATGCTGTAGTGTTTAAAAACTAGGGTGTGTCCCTTTAAAGCTTTGTATAGAAATCAAATTGATTTTAAAACTTTAAAATTAATTATGGATGGAAAATAAAACAGATTCCGTAACATTTCTGTTGCTAAATATATGACTTTTCTCGTCAACTTCAGATAATTTACCCTCCACCAAAATGTGGCCTACAAACAGTTAGCACAACTCTGCCTGTAGTAAGAGCGTCATAATCATCCAAATGGCCGTCTAGTTCTCTTACAGAGTACTCGGGCTAAGGGACGGTCCATAAATATCGATGTGCTTCACAATCCGAACAATGTTCGGAAGGGGGGGGGGAGGGGTAAAAGCCATGTTCGGATTGCTTTTCAGGTAAAACATCGGTCCATCGAAGGTCAGTGTTTCATACACATTATATCAATGTTTTTATGTTAGGATTAGGGGAGGGGGGGGGGGGGGAGGGGGTCAAACCCAATCCTAACATTGTTAGGATTATGAAAACCATTGACATTTATGGACCGTCCCTAACAGCCAGTGTACACTGACAATGTTCATACTGATGGGGGTCGTTCTTGAAACTAAATGAAAGTGTTACATTTGTATGGCCGATGTGAGCACGACACAAGACCACTCCATCCTCCCTGCACAGCCTGTAGGATAATTGCCATTCCGGGATTGGCTTGGTTTGACAGAATGCAGTCTTTTCTCTATCCTGCACCGTTCAAATCATCTTGTCAAGTGGAAAATATATACTGGTTAATATGGTGTTTAAAATCGCTGTATGGGGCACTAATATTAGCATGGTACAATTATTTGCATGTGATTATATGGGGAAAACTCACACCACTGACTGCATACTACTATAGGGATAATTTGAGCATGTCCACTTGTTTCAGCAAGATATTCACAAATAAATTAAACAATTGCTCAGCCAAAATAGAAGTCTTGGTCGTACCATTTACAAACGAACTGAAGGGTTTTCGTGAACACTGCGCCAGAGTTGAAAACCAGTTTGAGCAGCTTCGATTACTAAAGGAAAGAACTTCCCCTTTGGTCATGTAGTAATGGAAATGCATTTTTCTGAAAATGTAAGTAAAAACACATAAGGAGGTACAGTCAGCATATTGGTGGAGTGCAGGGGTGACAGTACATCCATGTGTTGTGTATTTCAGACTAGTTGACGGAGGAGGTTCACTGATTCACAAAGAGTTCTATGTTCATTTTGGAACCGGCCTCGGTGGCGTAGTGGTTAGGTCATCGGTCTACAGGCAGGTAGGTACTGGGTTCGGATCCCAGTCGAGGCATGGGTTTCTTAATCCAGATACCGACTCCAAACCCCGAGTGAGTGCTCCGCAAGGCTCAAATGGTAGGTGTAAACCACTTGCACCGACCAGTGATCCATAACTGGTTCAACAAAGGCCATGGTTTGTGCTATCCTGCCTGTGGGAAGCGCAAATAAAAGATCCCTTGCTGCTAATCGGAAAGAGTAGCCCATGTAGTGGCGACAGCAGGTTTCCTCTCAAAATCTGTGTGGTCTGACGCCATATAACCGTAAATAAAATTTGTTGAGTGCGTCGTTAAATAAAACATTTCTTTCTTTCATTTTGGAGGAACTGTCTCACACGGCAATAATGGTATATGCAATCCTGGACAAGCTGCTACCACTTCTCAAAACGTTTATGAAACCCTTTACCCGTTTTCACTACTATACAGATAGCTCCACCTTTCAAGATCGGAACCGCTCGATAGTGTGTGTGCATGTGTTTTAAAAGGAGAACAGTATAGTTCGTCACAGATTTTGTGGGAAATGTGGTAGTATTATCAAACTTCATACCTTTAGTATGATGCAATAACACGAATTTATGTTATTAAACATGTGACGGTACATGTTCTTAATTTTGTTTTCGCCTGTGGCGATATTAATTGTTTAGAGGGCCGTGTGCAGTTCGTTACGTGATACCTTTGCGCGACGGTCATCGAGCTTTTCTAATACACACACAGAGCAGGTGGGGAGGCCATGTGGCTAGTAGTTACGTAATATCTCCGGTAGTGCTGTTTATGGCCAGGGGATTGCTCGCGGATGGTGACAGCCAGTCTGACGATCAGAGAAAAATATACCGACTCTGGTCGTGGTGGAAACTCACATGATAAGATTCGGTGCCGCGATGTACCCGCAGGCGATATTCGATTTATAAATAAATAGCTAGTGTTTTAGAGTTATCAGGAGAAGCAAAAAGGACGGCTCCCAGGGAACGTTAGTCCGTTTGGACTTTGGTAAATATATTATTTCTGCTCTGTTGTAAAACCTTGATGTGATTGATGTGACTTTAAATATTTTCATACTGTATTATACCAATATTCTTTAGAGAGTGTCTTCGGTCATCTGACGAAGTAAATCGTAGTCTTACTGTTCTATATTTATACGAGTATTTGGTAATATAAAGCTTAGCCAGTCATCCTAGAAGACCTAGGTAAACTGTAGGTTATTGTCTTAATTGTGATAGGTACCAGTATTAATTCTGTGTTACAAGGGTACTGAATGAGTAGTTAGGGTTAATTAAAAATTAACCAGTTAGGAATAGAGCTGTAATTCCTTTATTAATTAAGTTCCCCTGGAAGCGTTTGGGTGTTGTGTCACGGTGAAGTGATTAGCATATTGTGTAAACTAGACACCTAGAGATTAACTAATTAAGTGATCAGTTCTGGGTTGTTATCATTGTTGTTATTAATTAACTACTGCGGCTGTACATTTGTCAGCGTAGGTTAATACAAATTCCAAAGTGTATTGTGTTTTTGTTGTGTTTTCTAGTGAACTAAACGTGCTATAATAATATATGCTTATATAAGATCGTATCTCTGATCATACCTAGACGAGCCAACGCGGGTATATAACTGCCTGTTACAGAGAGATCTAATAGATATACAGTTAGGAGAGATATTTGGACAATCGTGTTTCATTCAGTTACGGGTATTATAGAATCCCCGTGACAAAACACCTTAATTTATTACATAGAAAAACATATCGTATGGTATTTCACCTGTAATTAATAAACCAAACAATATATATATATATATATATATATATATATATAGAGAGAGAGAGAGAGAGAGAGAGAGAGAGAGAGAGAGAGAGAGAGAGAGAGAGAGAGAGAGAGAGAAATTAGCAAATTAGGTGTAAATTAATCGAGGTCACGGCACTAGGTTTATTGACATTTATGCAAACGTACTAGGGTGACACTCCATAATTGACCCCTCCGTATGACGAGTTAACCACGCCCCCCGTGACACGTGATACAAGGTTAGACAAACATTCAATAATGGCTGCCAATTCGCATAGGTCGATAGCAAAATCAACCGATCTGTCGATTACGTTTTTGCCTTAATTTATTTACAAATATCGTTGTTTAAATAAAAAGCCGACAAGAGGAGACATTCAAGTATTTCACTACAGGGTACATTTACGATGACAACGTGATTTAAATCGACGAAACTATTTTTACTTCAGTAAATTTTATCGAAGCACAAGAACACGGAAGTGAACGTCGAACCAAAAGAACATTTAAAACATCCTATGCTCGTTTTTCTTGTCAGAACTGATAAATTAAAATGTCTTGTTTGTTTCTTTTTTCTTCTTCTTTTTCATCTTAATTTTTGTTGTTGTTGTTGTTCGACTTTTATATTAATGGAATCCCGATATGCCGAGGAACAAAAGAATAGAATGCGCGGCGACGACCCGGCCTCGACCCGTTTAAAACCGTGGCGTCTTTATTTTTGGTCGGGTTGCGTTAAATGTTTTGTTTAAAAAAACAAAAGGGAGGGACGTGAGCAGTAACATTAAAATACAAGGCGTGTGGGAATGCTATCAGTGTACCAAAATTTTATGCACGAAAGGTTACAAAACTATAGCACTAGCAGAGTACAGTTTTACATAGCTGCACTGCTTGAATCAACCGATATACGGCACTTGCCCTATTTATGAAACCAAAGCCATACACGGAAAAAAAAAAAATTTTCACAACTGGCGTAGCCAGGGGGTGGGTTGGTGGGGACCACATCTTTGGCCCTCCAGTTATGTATACTGACATATTGGCCCGTCTCCGTTCTGACAAGATATATTAGGGCTGTTTACGTTTGGGTGCCCCATCCTTTCTTTATAAAAGTTGGACACAATTAGGAATGAAAATATAGAAAATGTAGGACAAAAGTAGGAAAACGTAGAACAAAAGTAGCACTGAAACAGTACGTTGCGACATTATTCATGCCCGAAACACCGTTTTATGTAGTGCTTAGTTTGTACATGTATTTTGTGTTCTATCAAAAATAATGTGTATCTTATGTAACGGTCACGTTATAGTTATTTCAAATTACTGTACACTATATTAATCAATATATATATTTACATGCATAGGAATGCTGATGCACAGTAAAACAGAGTTAACATGATTGATTTAAGTTTTGCCATAATGTATTATAGATTCTGAAGTCATACATACACATTGTACATTATAATCATATTAATCATTGGAAAATATGTTGGCTTTGAGGGTGTAATTTTAATATGTTGAGATTATATGGTGCCACAAATTGGGAGATGTATCTTGCTACCAAGAAAAATTAAAATAATTCCCGTAACTGATGACTTTTATAATATTACAAGGAATATGCACACTTTAACAGCAATTCGTGGCATTTTCAAACCAAAAAGTACGAAAAACTAAGTATTCTGAAGAAAAAGTAGGAAAAATAGGACAAAAACCAAAAAGTACGACAAAGTAGCTGGACAGTCTGTAACATATTTGCCAATTAAGCCAGTACAACAGTGCTTAAATAAATTATAAACTCATGTGTTGTGGCAACAACTGTTGGGAATCAAACTTGAAGCTTCTGCACCCCCCCCCCCCCCCCCATCTCACACAACCCGCCCATTAGTTATCCTACTGTCACACAAAATGTACTCAAAAAGCTTTATCTGTTCTAGAGGCATAGGCAGATAAAAAATAGTAATAAATATTATAAGACAACCCATGCCTACAAAACAATAATAATAATACAAAATAAAAATTTAATTAAAAACATTTATATATATACTCTTCAAAAGAAGACACAAAACCACATTGTCGTAACATTTGGAGAATTGATTTAATTATTGAATGGTGAGTCCGATAATTACCAAATGTTGCAGGATTGTTCACAATTCACTCTAGTCCATTGTGAGTAAGTGATAGGACACACCACCAAGGTCAAGGTCATCTGGAGTCAATACCGGGTGTGGCCTCCGCGTGTGTTGACAACTGCCTGGCACCGCCTGCCCATTGAAGCAACCAGAGTACGGATGACGTCCCGGGGGATGGTGGCCCACTCGGCCTGCAAGGCTGCTGCCAGCTCGGGCAGGGTCTGGGGCTGTGGTTGTCGCTGTCGGAGGCGTCGGTCCAACTCGTCCCATAGATGCTCAATTGGGTTCAAATCCGGTGATATCGATGGCCAAGGAAGGACATTAATGTTGTTGTTCTGTAGGAAAGCCGTTGTGAGACGTGCTGTGTGAGGCCTGGCGTTGTCATGTTGGAACACTGCGTTGGCGTTGGCCATAACTGGAACGATGTGTGGCCGGCGGATCTGGTCAATGTAGCCCTGTGCATTCAGGTTGCCCTGCACGTGGACCAGGTCAGTTCTGCCAGTGTGTGAGATGGCTGCCCACACCATGACACTACCCCCGCCGAATCTGTCCACTTCCTGCACGCAGTTTGCCGCATAACGTTCACCACGACGCCTATACACGCGACATGTTCCATCATGACGTCGGAGCAGAAATCGGGACTCGTCACTGAACCACACCTGTCTCCATCGCAGTTGAGGCCATTGTCGATGAATCTGGCACCACTGCAGTCGGAGTCGACGGTGTTGTGGTGTTAAGATGACACCTCGAACTGGACGTCTGGCACGAATTCCTACCTCACGTAGGCGGTTCCGTACGGTCTGGTCGGATATCCTGCGCAAACCTGGTATTGCTGCGGCTGTGGAGGTGGCAGTAGTCAATCGTTCCCGAAGGTGGCGTACCCGGATGTAGCGGTCCTGCCCGGGGGTAGTGACCCGTGGTCGACCGGATCTAGGGAGGTCACGTGTTGATCCATGTTGCTGGTAACGGTCCCACAGTCTGGAGATGGTGCTTGGGGACACATGGAATGCCCTGGCAACGGCCGTTCTGGATTCGCCTGCGTCTAGTCGGCCGATGGCATTGTTTCTCTGTGGTTCACTGAGACGTGGCATGTCCTGGATTGTCAACTGTCGGCCCGATACAGAGGCCAGGCAAGCGAACACCCTGCACTTTTATACTGTCGGTGTTCATGTTGCACGTGCAGACAACGCACGTGCAGTGGTGACATGGTTTGCACGTGGCTGCGTTTTTGCGAATATTCACATTTTGGAACTTTATTGTACAGTAGCTGCGTTTTATCGAATGTAACCGTGGGAATGTGTTTGGGACATGCAATGACCTTATATTCACAAAGCATGAACCGGTAGGAAACATAAAATCGGAGTTATAACCCATTTGGACCCTTTTGCGTTTCTTTTTTTGAAGAGTATATATAAAAAAAGAGGCAAAATTATATTTTTAGAGAGAGAGAGAGAGAGAGAGAGAGAGAGAGAGAGAGAGAGAGAGAGAGAGAGAGAGAGAGAGAGAGGGGTTTCTGCCAGAGGGTAAAATGGGTATGGTGCCATACCCAAATTATTATTTTTTTGAAGTTAACATTTTGACAAAATTAACGACTCTTATCATTATTGTATGATTTTCTTAAGCCTAACCCTAAATGTAACCCATTTTATTTGTGGAGGAGACCCCCCATAGCCCCTGTTGACTGTGGTTGCATTCAATAACATAGCGCCATACACAAAAAAATTATTTCTAGCAGAAACACTGTATATATATATATATATATATAACATAAAACTAAACCACAGATTGCAGTTCGCACAATTTGTTTAATATTTATTATAAGAATACTTCCTAACATTTTCTTTTTTCTCAAAGAGAGGGTCTTTACGTATTAATCCCCATGCAATCTGGTACAGGTAAATATATCTATTCAAAAATGTATCTTTCTGTGGCATCCATCTCCAAATCATTATCCTCGAAACAGCAATTAAGGATTACCATTTGATGGGTGGTGTCAAACTGAATCCCAAGTCTTGGAAGTCTGAATTACTCCTTAGCAGCAATATGTCAAACACAATTTCTTTTTTTAAATATTGTATTAAAAGAAATTGTTGAAAGTGTTTCATTTTCAGCAGCAATTTCACCCCCTGCCCCAGTTTTTCTTTCACATATCAGTTGAAACTATTCTATTATTTCTATCATTCTGTTCTCAATATCAAGATGCAATGTAATTTGTTTAATAGTTTGTCTTCAGAATCTCATTTTCGACATCTAAGCAATGACTCCACATCCATTGGTCCAGTTGCTGAAATATATAAAAACAAACATGTTAAGTATTTCACATCCATTTGAAGAAGTACATTAGTCTGTAACTTAATTACATATCATTGTATTAATTTAAAGTTTAATTTAATTTTAGGAAAAAATTTTATTAACAGGAAACAAAATCAATGTGACTAAACAAAGTATAAAATTAAAAAGTATAGCAGTAAATTAAGAAAAGTAGTGAACAATGTATTTAACGTTGATGATGTTATTTGATTTCTATTAGAAAGTTGCACAAAGCTACATATAAGATGGCATGTGGAAGAAGACAAAATGCCTATGCTTTGCTAAAATTTGGGGTATAAAATAATGATGAAAAACAAAACTACTGTCTCCAAAAGAAAATCATATTTAGGGTAGGTAATAAAAACAAAACAGATGTAAGTGCCTCATCTAGGTGGTTATGGGTTTGAAATGTTTTGAAATTAGGGTTAGAACATATTTCAAGCACATGACCATTTATAAACAGCAGTTCTTTTACTATCATTTATCTGAACATTAAAAAATATATCTATTAATTTCCAAGATTTTTTTATTATTATTATTATTTTTTTGGCTTCAAAACATTTCAGGGTCCCTACATAAAATTTGCCTAATTTATAACTTTCCAGACAATACTTCCTTATCCCCCTAAAGCTCACAACCATATAGGTTATTCCCTCACTCCCCTCCCCTCTCCCCACACAAAAGAACATACACAGACTCACGCCTACACACATGCAAACAAAAAGAAAAAGAAAAAATGCTAAGACTTTCAAACGTTCCAGCATGCTTGTTAATACTACCACTAACCCTAAACCTAACTTACGCCTAAATTAACTGAATGCTGAAACGATCGGAAGTCTTGCCAAAACTTTTATTTTGGCCATTCGTCTGACTGTGTATTGTTTAACGACGGAATCTTAACGACAATATATACATCGAAGACTGATTAAATGAGTCAGTAAATTCCATTACATTGGAGGGAAGGTGATTCTTAAACTCTTACCTTCGTAAAATTTATATATCAGTTGAATTTTGATGGATTCGGCAAAACTTTACTTTCAATACCATGTGACGGTTTCGCAGGAAAACGCTGATTTTACGTCAATCGTAGGCTCCGCATAGTTGTCATCGCTATTAACACTTGTCAGCAAAAGTATATGTTTACTATGATTATAATTCATTTGGAGGAGACAATTATTTTAACTAATTTTAATGCTAACTATACGAAAACGTTACACATCGAAAAAAAGTATGTTGTCTAACCTAATGGCGTCCAAGCAAATTTGGGCCCGCGGTTTTTGAACCGCGAAACATGATTGGTCCAGAGCGGTTGTCAATCACGCCGTACGGAGGGGTCAATTGACGTATGCATTCATAGTCATCAAATAAAAAAAATCAATATCAATTTTACATTGAAAGCTGTCCAGCGTTCAGGAAAAAAAAAAGTTGTAAGGACATCAAAAATCACGTCATTAGAGTTTGACGTCATTTCATTTCAAAAAGACACGCGCCACATATTCTTACGTCATTTGAATATATAGTAATGGCGAAATGGAATTAAAGGCGCTCAAGCACGGATTTAGTGGGCCTTATTTCTCTAGATATGGATTATAAATGGAAATTACATTCATTTGGAATACCAAACCTAGTTACTGTATGATCCAAAACATTTTAATTGAACTACGACAGAGAGAATTCCATGACATGCTTCATTTTTAAAACTTAGAACTCTCCATGTTTATAAGTTAAAAAATTACGGCAAAACAGACTCGTAGTGATGAGGCTATATATACGACAACTGTATAATGTATTTATTTTTATTTTATATAAACGACCGCCGTGTATAGAGACTTGGCAAATGGGGGCCGGCTATATACATGGCAAATAATAATAAAAGATATTATTAATTTCATAACGAAAATAACTGCGAATACGCTGGAAAAAAAAAAACCCAAAAAAACCCCCAAACATTCAGAACATGAACTCACCATTTATTATTATTATTATTATTAATTAAATTATTTTTACTGGTTCGCAAAGTGGTCATTCGGTTTAATGTATAGTGTAAAAAAAAAACAGTGTGCTGTCGCATGTTTTGTCGTCCAAAGGTTGGCTTAATCATTACCAATCTGGCATGATTCTACAAGTAAGGTTTTGATTGGTCGAATGAAAGGTCAACTGGACATGAGCTCCAACGGGCTGCTGTTGGATCCACATGTAATAGTAGAGCTAATTTTAATTAGATTGAATTATTACTTAACCCAGTTGAATCCAGTTCTACGTGCAGGGACAAGTTCAGCCTGCCGTATGCGCGTGTGTGCACGCACGTTAATCTTAAATGTTTATAGCCAAACCCCAACCCCCCCCCCCCCCCCCCCCCCCCCGCCCGATAAAACACCGCCCCCTCCACCCCCAAAAAGGTAGTAGTAGGCTAATAATAATAATAATAATAATAATTGTGTATTATTATTTATATTATTTTTTTCAATTATTATTAATTTTGCTAGTACTGTACGGGCAATATTACGCTATTCATATGTCTATGGAAAACGTACACAAAAGGGTCCGCTAAATTCATGTACTCCCCCTCCCCTGTTCAGAAAACGCTCTGTTCGTACAGTACTTAGTATGTATTCCTCCTGTTCGAGATGGTTCGGTAATATGGATCAATCAAATACATATTTACCGTCTATATACATTTTGGCTGTGAATATAGCCAGCCCTCGTTAGCGGAGGCTATATACACGGCCTTCGTATATGTAGTCACATCGTATATAAACATCGTCTAGTTAGCGTATTTTTAAAAATGAAACAATTCCTATCCCAAGTCAGCTGTATAATAATATACTGTATAATAATGAATTTGACAAGGTGGAAAATGAAGGTGTTCGAGATCCAGATGTTTAGAGTTTTTCGCGTACGACTAACGATAAATTTACCTATAGATGCAAAGGCCTAACTAGTCGGGATTGTCGACGTTTAACATGCTTCTGTTACTAAAATAAATTAATGTATAAGCCTATTATCATTCAGTACATGTTTTTTATTATTTTGTAATAACTTATTTTCATTGTTGTTGTTTTTCTATTTACCCTACGTCGCATAGGACGGTCAAGCGTTCTCGTTACACGAGCTTTGTGAATCGTTTTCACACTGCGGTTATTCGGGGAATGCCCGTCACGTGACTCAAAATAATACGTCACACCTCTGCTCTCCAAATAGCCTTATTTTTCTCAGAATTATGGACCATACCCATAATTCAATTATTTTTATAAAATATCAATAATAAGTGTGATATGGTGGTTATGTAGATGGTTCAATAAAGTACTTTTAGGTACAAATCAAATGTATATATTGTCATATAATACCTTGTTGGGTCAATAATTAGATCAACCATCTGTGAGAGAGCGCGTTTAAAGTTATGTGTACAGTTTGCAAAAACACATTGTATTAAGCTTGAGATTATATGACAAAGCGATTATTACCCTCGTGTTTTTCGGTATCGTCAGTATCATATATTAGGAATAAAAATAATGTATTATGCTCGCATAATACAAGTTTTATTCATAATATATGATACTGACGATACCGAAAAACACGAGGGTAATAACCAGGACCCATAGCCTAGTTTAATATGTAAACGTAAATCTACGACTGGAGAGCTATTCACGAAACAACGTGTAAAGTTGGACGTAAATATGAGTGCCTCCGGTTACAACTAACGTTGCACGTAAGTCGTGTACATATAATAAATCAAGCACGATCGCCGTTATTTACTATTAATTGTGGAAAATGGAAGCATTTTCCAATAATTGAAGCAGTTCGCGATGGCGAACGCCCACGGACTAAACATATTCTTTTTTTCTTTTTCTTTTTTCTGTTTTTGTTGTTGTTGTTGTTGTTTATTTGTGATCGAACGGATGTTTTTGACTCGGCTACATTTCTCCTGAGTTATCATTTCATTTTTAAGAATGTCCTTAAAGTTCGTACTAAAACGCGGATCCTCACAAATACTAAAATGACATGGTTGGCCGTTCGCGATGCTATTGTTAGCAGACGACAAACGAAATTGCGTTTTGCGCATTTGTTATTTACTCGGTAGCCATCGTTTCTAATAGGGTGGGTTTTTTTTATTTTTTTATTTTTTAATATTTCCAGTGAGAGATTTAAATCGTGGATTTACGACCAACTAAGTTACGTTTACGTTTACGTTTATGACCGTCTTTGAGAATAAGGTGCTTGTTGAACATAAACGTAAATCTACGGCAGACGTAAGAATGCTAGTTGTAGACGTAACTTTACACCTTTCGTGAATATGGGTCCTCTCTCTCTCTCTCTCTCTCTCTCTCTCTCTCTCTCTCTCTCTCTCTCTCTCTCTCTCTCTCTCTCTCTCTCTCTCTCTCTCTCTCTCTCTCTCTCTCTCTCTCTCTCTCTCTCTCTCTCTCTCTCTCTCTCTCTCTCTCTCCATACATACATACATACATACATACATACGGCACGAGGCAATTTGTGAGGCCAGAAAGGAATTAATTATCCTCTGCGCCAGTGCGTTAATATCTATGTATGTAACAGTCAGCCTGGACATATATACAATATAATTATACATATTCATACATTAATATTTACTAGCTAGTGCCAAGTCTGCCCACTGTTTCATGCACGTAAGCGGAATCGACCGCGTAACTTGTAGACCCCATGCATATAGTTGAGTTAAAGAGCATCCGTTTAAGGATGCCTCAATAGCTCAAAAGATATCGTGGCAAGTCTGCAAAGTTGCGGACGATTCGGTGCCACAGGTTCGACATGGCATGGGACAATTTGTGAGGCCAGAAAGGATTTAATTACCCCCTGCGCCAGTGCGTTAATATCTATGTATGTAATCGTCAACCTCGACATACATACAATATATAGATATGCATGCATCTATACATACATAAACTGACGATCAAAAGAAAGTATACCAATTATTTTTTCAAAGTATTAAAAACAACACAAAACACAAGTTGATGCAAATGTTATATTTTGAAAGTATAATAATTTGGCGATACAGCATTAGGGGTGAAATGTGCGATTTCATAAAGGACCACTCATAACGAAGGTGAATACATTTGACCACAAAGAACATGTTTCAATAGCGTGTATGTCCACCATGTGCAAGTATGCAAGCATGGACCCGACGTCGGACAGATTTCCGTCAATGACAATAAGGTTTGTCTGCTGTTGGCCACAGATACCGCCCCAAACCATCACAGATCCACCACCAAACGGTTCAGTCTCCTGAACACAGCACGGAGCTGTTCTCTCTCCTGCACGTCGGTATATCCGAGTCCTGCCATCAGCTCTGAATAACTGGAACCTGCTCTCATCAGAAAAGAGTACACGTTGCCAGTTCCGATGTTGCCAACGTTGAAACTGACGTGCCCAACGTAAACGTCGAAGTCGATGTTTCCTCGTCAATGTCATCCCTCTGAATGGTCGATAGGCCCTGATACCATGGTGTCGTAGTCGACGATGTACAGTGTGACGACTGATGACATGTCCAAGGCCAGTCGCTGCAGATGACGTCATAGTGAGGAATCTGTTACGTAAGTGTAAGATGCGGAGATGGCGGTCCTCGTTGGCTGTTATGACTCGGGGTCTTCCACTTCATGGTCTGTCTGCAGTCTTGCCAGTCACCCTGTAACGCTGTATCAGCCTGGTGATCGTCAATTTTGTGCAATTCAGGATTCTTGCCACATGGGCATAACTCGCACCCAACTGCACCATACCAATAGCTCTCTCTCTCTCTCTTTCTTCAGCAGTTAGCCTTGTCATATTCTCTGGGGTTTTACTGTTGACTGAGGCATGTTCTAAGCAATGGCACCCTTGTTTTTACACCCTTATGTGCACGTTTCTCGTGCAGTATAAATTTGATGAATAAACTCATTTTGCACGTGCGGCATCGCCCAAACGCAGCAATGTGCGACTATTCGTCATTGATTGCATTATAACGAACAATACTGGAACCTATCTAACCTTCCATGAACGTGTATTGTGTTTATTTATAATAAAAATAATTGGTATACTTTCTTTTGATCGTCAGTTTTACATACATACATACATACATACATACATATATATATATATATATGTATTTTTCAATGACCATCATACACGTTACCAGTGTCCGTTGCATCTTCGGGATACAGTGGTACCCAGCAAGAATGCAGTTTTCGTGTTGTGTTTAATGGAAGTGATAGGGAAACGATGTTGTTCATATTCAAAATAATAATTTTAATTTTTTTTAATCACTTTTAGAGCAAGAAATTGATTGTGGAGCATGTAGATATTCCAGTGTCAGAAATTCAGTCATTCATTAGGGCAACGGACTTTGAACTGAGGTGGGTTTTTTAGTGTCGTTTAAAAAATAATGCAAACACATTTTCATTGCTCTTACATCACTTTTTATTACAAAATTGTTGCTTTTTAATATATGGGTTGGATTTTTTCAATAAAAAATATGTAACTTTTATTACAAAATTGTTGCTTTTTAATGTGTTGTGTGGGTTTTTTTTCAATAAAACAATATGTAATGTGTATATTTTTTTGTCACGTAATTACCATACATTTTTATGTCCTCTAACTTATATTAATATTTTTATTTTCAATGTTCACATGTGGTTATAGACATTTTGAAAAACAAATATATATCATAATTTATTTTGCACATTCTCCTTCTGTTTTTTTGTGTTTTTTTTGGTTTTTTTGATGGCACTTTCTTCGCATAGAATCACCCTTGCTTTAATACTGGGAATCTTTGTTGTTAAAAATGTGTGCAATTATTAAAGAATAGATTAAGGATCATGTGCATCCAAATATATTATTTTTACATTCACTTTTGTGTCTCCATGCTTGTACTTATCGTTGTTTGACACCCAATAGCCAGAGGCGGATTTAGGGGAGGGGAGGCAGGTAGCCAGGCGACAGTTATAATTTGATTACATATTTTTTTTTAAAATTACGATTCCCCTCCAAACCTCCTCCAAAGTTCCCTTGGCATTCCGCCTCATGTCATGCCCCACCCCCATGTCCGAAAATGGATTTTCTGGATCGCCACTGATAACCGATGTCTATTTTCAATATATGTGTCGGTGTGTCGTTATTTCATTTCAAATTATTTTCGTGCTTACATCCAAGTAAGATTCAAGTACGCTGTCATGGGCACACACCTCAGCTATCTGGGCTGTCTGTCCAGGACAGTGGGTTAGTTTTTAGTGGTTAGTAAGAGAACGGGGTGTAGTGGTCTTACACCTACCCATTGAGTCGTTAAAACTCGCTCTGGGTTGGAGCCGGCACCGGGCTGCGAACCCGGTACCTACCAGCTTTATGTCCTAGGCCGTTTGGGACAGCATCAATCTTTGCTGCTGAAATGTCTGCAAGTATTAAAGCCGTGGAATAGATTAAAGGGACATTCCGGAGTTTTCTGCAATTTTTAAGATGTTATCGACTAACAGAGACTTTTTAACGATTGTAATTACCTATCAAATATATTTTTCTGATCATTCTAATATTTGTACTAGGTTAAATTTCATTTTATTTCCTAAAATATACTTCAGTTTGGGCTTCTTACAAATAAACCGGCCTCGGTGGCGTCGTGGTTAGGCCATCGGTCTACAGGCTGGTAGGTACTGGGTTCGGATCCCAGTCGAGGCATGGGATTTTTAATCCAGATATCGACTCCAAACCCTGAGTGAGTGCTCCGCAAGGCTCAATGGGTAGGTGTAAGCCACTTGCACCGACCAGTGATCCATAACTGGTTCAACAAAGGCCATGGTTTGTGCTATCCTGCCTGTGGGAAGCGCTTGCTGCTAATCGGAAAGAGTAGCCCATGTAGTGGCGACAGCGGGTTTACTCTCAAAATCTGTGTGGTTCTTAACCATATCTCTGACGCCATATAACCGTAAATAAAATGTATGGACTGCGTCATTAGGGGGGGGCTCGGGGCAATTTCCCCCTTTGCCCCGTATAAATCCGGCACTGCGTGTTGCAAATGAAAAGGCAAATGTGGTCGCAATTAACAACTATTCTGCAGTGTTGTGCCACGATTAACATTAATTTGTTCTGTGATTTTCACTTACTCCCCCTGAAGGGAGGTTACTCATAAACGAATGGTTAGGTGAATTCTCACGAGTTACCAATCGTTGTAACTATTGTTTCTACGGGGGCTTTTTTGTTGTTGTTGTTGTTGTTGTTGTTGTTTTGTGTTTTGTTTTTTGTTTTTTTTAAATAGTTTATTGCTCCAGAAATGTGATGTGGTAATGTCAGGGATGGGGCCCCGAGTTCGTTACCTTACATGTTATATATAGCAAACAGACAATTACATAATGTTAATCTGAAAATAATATATAACATATTGATATCAGAATGAAATAGAGCAATTACAAAGTGCCCGCGCGCCCGTGTGTGTGTGTGTGTGTGTGTGTGTAATGGGGTT
>NC_054711.1:20829524-20849524 GCF_016097555.1 Gigantopelta aegis
TAAGTTGAACATTACATATTTATGTCGTTGCATAAGGTGGACTATATTTTTCCACATATGATTAAATGAGTTTGCTGGTGAAATGTATACGAATCGTTCTACAATAAACAGACCGTAGCTTACAAAATTAATGTTTTGTTACTGTAATTAAATGGGCAAGAAAAAGAATCAATCACCGTTGTGAGGTATAGATAAGGCAATTCCAACCCGAGGGACAAAAAATTTTTGTCCCTCGGGTTGGAATAGTCTTATCTATACCTCACAGCGGTGATAGATTCTATTAGTGTGTGCTGTCCTGTCTGTGGGTCCGTAAAAGGGATCTTTTATATGCACCATCCCATAGACAGGATAGCACATACCACGGCATTTGATATACCAGTCGTGGTGCACTGGCTGGAACGAGAAACAGCTCAATGGGCCCAGTGTTCTAATGGTGTCGTTAAAAAAAACACTTTATCTAACGATTGAAGTCCGCGTATAGCACCAAGAACATTACTAACAAACCAGAGGGGAAAAAAAGTATTTCTAGGTTGCAATGATACTCCATATTGTTTACATAAGGACCTCTAGATAGCTAGTCATATAAGTACCCGAGACACTCTTAACTGTTTGCCAGGCGCGTGTTAAGAGCTATGTCTACACGATCGTGTATATAATTTATTCGAATGTGATACTCTGTCCTTAAATAAACACGTTTGAGCGACAACGGAGATATGTGACTTCGTTCCCTTTCAAGTAAAATCTAAACACAAAGATTTCCAGTTGAGTGTTAATGGGTGTTGTTTGCGTTTTATGAAGGAAGGAAATGTTTTATTTAACGACGCACTCAACACATGTTATTTACAGTTATATGGCTAAGGACCATACAGATATACAGAAACAGGAAACCCGCGGTCGCCACTTCATGGGCTATTCGTTTCGATTAGCAGCAAGGATTCTTTTATATGCACTATCCCACATGTCAAGGGCCGTACCCCGCTAGAGATAACAGGTAAGGGTGCAATAAAAGGTTTTTTAATGTTTGATTTGTTTAACGACACCACTGGAGGAGATTGATTAATGATCGGTTATTGGATATCAAGTATTTGGTAATTTGTGACGCGTAATATTAAAGGAAACCAGCTATATTTCTCCATTAGAAGCAAGGGATCTTTCATTTGTACCACAACTTTTTCTAATGTTGTCTGTGATACTTAATTTTATTATAAAATTTAATTTGACATACTTGTGACATTTATCTCATGAAGTGGCGATAGCGGGTTTCCTTTCACAATATATGGGTGGTCCTTAACCATATGTCTGACGCCATATAATCGTAAATAAAATGTGTTGAGTGCGTCGTTAAATATAGCATTTCCTTCCTTCGAGGCTGTGATTAATTAACCAATGTTTTTTGGGTTGTAAACAAAAAAGTAAAGTTTGTTTTATTTAAAGTTGCCACTAGAGCACATTGATTTTTTTTCTTATCATCGGCTATTGGACGTCAAACATATGGTCATTCTGACACTGTTTTTTTTTTAGAGGAAACCCGCTGTCGCCACATAGGCTACTCTTTTTCCGACAGGCAGCAAGGGATCTTTTATTTGCACTTCCCACAGGCAGGATAGTACAAACCATGACCTTTGTTGAACCAGTTATGGATCACTGGTCGGTGCAAGTGGTTTACACCTACCCATTGAGCCTTGCGGAGCACTCACTCAGGGTTTGGAGTCGGTATCTGGATTAAAATTCCCATGCCTCGACTGGGATCCAAACCCAGTACTTACCAGCCTGTAGACTGATGGCCTAACCACGACGCCACCGAGGCCGGTGGGATGTAAACGAAATAAACTATCAACTCCATTATACCTGATCAAGAGGCAGGATTTATCTTAGTAGGTTGAATGCTTGCGTGACAGGATCGAACCACTTCGGTGGATCCATTCAAATGGATGGGCTTTATTTTTGTCTTATTCCAACCAGTGCAAAGATGCAATCAAAGAGCAAAACAGGATCCTCGACAGGTTCAAACGCGAACCTATCGCGGATAACCTTTTAAAAAAATTGTTTTCTTTAACGACACCACTAGAGCACATTGATTTATTACTGGCTACCAGATGTCAAACATATGGTCATTTCGATACAGTCAAAGGTAGGAAAACCGCTACATTTTTCCATTAGTAGCAAGGGAACTTTTTATATGCACCATCCCACAGATAGGATAGCACATACCACGGCCTTTGTTATACCAGTCGTGGTGCACTGGCTGGAACGAGAAATAGCTCAATGGGTCCATCGACGTGGATCGATCCTAGACCGACCGCGCATCAGGCGTGGGGATAACCTGAATACTTAACGCATTGCTCGTAAAACTATCAGAGTAAGAAATCATCTTGGAGACATCCAATAGGCGATGATTAATAATAAATCAATGTGCTTTAGTGGTGTATATAAACAACAAACCTTCAACTTCTATATAACGGCCTCACTGGCGTCGTGGTTAAGCCATCGGACGTAAGGCTGGTAGGTACAGAGTTCGCAGTCCGGTACCGGCCCCCACACAGAGTGAGTTTTAACAACTCAGTGTGTAGGTGTAAGACCACTACACCCTCTTCTCTCTCACTAACCACTAACAACTAACAACTAACACACTGTCCTGGACAGACAACCCAGATAGCTGAGATGTGTGCCCAGGACAGCGTTCTTGAACCTTAATTGGATATAAGCACGAAAATAAGTTGAAATGAAATGAAAACTTATATATAGCTGATGGATTTTAAAAACTGGTTCATTCGTATTCTACAGGCCACTGGGCTATTTTTCGCTCCAGCCAGTGCTCCACAAATGATGTAACAAAGGCCGTGGTATGTACTGTCCTGCCTGTGGCATGGTGCATATAAAGGATCCCTTGTTGCTAATCGAAAAGAGTAGACCATGAAGTGGCGACAGCGGGTTTCCTCTCTATATATCCGAGTGGTCCTTAACCATATGTCTGACGCCATATAACCGTAAATAAAATGTGTTGAGTGCGTCGTTAAATAAAACATTTCCTTTCCTTCCAGCCAGTGCTCCACAACTGGTATAACAAAGGTCGTGGTATGTACTATCCTGTCTGTGGGATGGTGCATATAAAATATCCATTGCTGCTAATCGGAAAGAGTGGCCCATGAAGTGGCGACGGCGGGTTTCCTCTCTATATACATGTGTGGTCCTTATTATGTCTGACGCCATATAACCGTAAATAAAATGTGTTGAGT
Source organism: Gigantopelta aegis (assembly GCF_016097555.1). Lineage (NCBI taxonomy): Eukaryota > Metazoa > Mollusca > Gastropoda > Neomphalida > Peltospiridae > Gigantopelta > Gigantopelta aegis. The sequence goes on from NC_054711.1 coordinate 20,832,761, forward strand.
GGCGTCGTTAAATAAAACATTTCCTACCTTTCATATTCTACAGGTGTAGCTTATTCCTGCACACTGCTTAGCAAAAACGGAACGTTTGTGTAATATGGATTTACGGATGTCATAACACCATTAAGGTTATGACACCTACGATTTTGACTAACGACGCGAAGAAACGTCAAACTCTGTTGGTTCCGTACGTGGCAAGCAGGCTCGTTTACTGGCCAGTATAACATCATTTTCGTGCTGTTAAATATTCATCCATTCATTACATCTAGGACGTTGATCGCAACATCAAAAATAAACAAAGGATGCTTTTCGCCCTTATAACGTGTGCTGGAGTGGACGTGTCGTAGTGTGCGAAAAACAATTGCTGATTGTTGACAATATTATGGATTGACGTGTGCCGCAATATTACAGAACTGTGTTACACCTAGGGAATTGATTTGTGACATACAAGGCATATTGAAAAAAAAAAAAAACGAAAAAAAAAACAAGAAATTTTCCTCAATCACTGGCAAAAGAAAGTGTGGTCTGTTGCGGATGCCATTGCAACTGTCGTCTGTCACTGACTAAAAAGACTTTTTAAAATCCAGGACGATAAACAGTGGGTCCGGTTTAGTAAGTGTTTTAATTTTGTTTAAACTGATATCATGGGAGATAGATCTGGACAGTTTGAGGTATTTATTAACAATCGACTATGATCAAAGATACCAGAGAAACGTAAAACATTTATTAATATTTAAAGAGACAGAATCTTGTTTTTAAACACTGAGGTATATTTTGTCACTATTAAAGCCGTTTTAGGTCACTCAAATCAAACATTACTTATATTTTAGTGTTTAGATTATCCATTTCCGTACAACCGAAGTGTTTCTGGTCATCCTGGTGTTTCAAGTACCATAAAATGCATTTTTCATATTTTTGAAAACGCACGTGCGTCTGAGAAGTAATGATTACTGAGTCGCGTTTTAGTCTATTTTTAAGGGCATTTCAACGTCACAGACTCTTCTTTCACTTTATTATATCCACATTTGTTACAGGTTTGCAAATTAACCAAACGTAGTGTCCATTTTTACGGGTTGAAATTAGGGTCTAGGTAAAACAGATGTCGCAGTGTTTAAAGACTAGGGTCTGTCCCTTTAAGCTTTCGAAATGTGCACTCACTGTCACAAGGTGTCGGTTCAAATTGCTGTTGTGTGTGTCCAGGATTTCGTGCCTGAACCTTAACGGATATAAGCACGCAAAGCAGGTACATGTATTTTCCTGTCCTGGACAGAGGAGCCGGCCGAGGCCGGCACCTGTGCCCAGGACAGGCGTGCGCTACAACAGCTTGTTCTGAATGTGCACTTTAAACACTGACCTGACCTGACCTGTACCGGTATGTAGTGTCCTAAATTCCGTGTTCTAGAGCGTGGAAAGTGGTGAAAAGATGTACAAAGTTGACCTATCCAGATGAGTACATTAGAGATGGGGGGAGGGTGAAAAGGGTACAAATTAAATGGAGAGACGTGAGTTTGTTGCCGATGGTAAAATGTGGCCGACTAATAGACGTTTTAATGAAAAAACGTCTTTCTTTTTTTTTTTTTTTTTTTTTTTTTTTTTTTTTTTTTCTTTTTTTTTTTGTAGTTTTTTTGTTGCATAAAATATTAATGGTTACATGTTTGTAGTTGGGGGGGATATAGACGTAACAATCGGCTTTTGTTAGAATTAAACGAAAATGTCCGAATCTGAATAACAACATTTATTCATGTTAACATATATGAATAAACAACTATATAGGGTTGCAAACGAATCACTGGGCAGCTTGTTCTGAATGTGCACGTTAAACACTGACCTGACCTGACCTGTACCGGTATGTAGTGTCCTAAATTCCGTGTTCTAGAGTGTGGAAAGTGGTGAAAAGATGCACAAAGTTGGGCTATTCAGATGAGTACATTGGAGAGGGGTGGGGGCGGGGGGGGGGACAAAAGGTGAAAATTAAAGGGACAGTCGTGAGTTTGTTGCCGCTGTTAACATGTGGCCGACTAACAGACGTTTTAATGAAAAAAACGTTTGTTTTTTGTTTTTTTTCTGTGTTTTTTTCGTGTGTTTTTTTTGGGGGGGGGGAGGGGGGTGGGGGCATAAAATATTAATGGTTACATGTTTGTAGTTGGGGGTGGGGGTGGTTGAGGGGGGAGGCTGGCTTTTGCCCGAATTAAACGAAAATGCCCGAATCTGAATAACAACATTTATTCATATTAACATAACTACCAAACAACTATATAGGGTTGCAAACGCATCACTATGCATATTTACACGGATTACAACTAATTTTGAGGCTAGAACGATGGAAATGCATGGTAAAAAGGTCTCAGGTTAGCACATTTTGACCGAATATCTGTATAATTTTTGCACGAATTTGAGATTTTGCTGCAGCACTATGCATTTAGGTGGAGTTAATATATTTACTCGACTGAGTGCACAAGTTACAGTTTGTTTGTTTAACGACACCACTAGAGCACATTCATTTATCTATCATCGACCCCACTAGATTTTTCATTAGTAGCAAGGAATCTTTTATATGCACCACAGACAGGATATCACATACCACAGCATTTGATATACCAGTCATTTCGCACTGGCTGGAGCGGAAAAAAAAAATCCAATGGGCCCACCGACGGGGATCGATCCTAGACCGACCGTGCGAGCATTTTATCACTGAGCTACGTTTCGCCCCTGGTGCATTTAAATAGACGCCATACGTACTCGAGTAAAAAAAAAGAGTAAAGTTTGTTTTATTTAACGACGCCGCTAGAGCACATTGATTTTTTTTATCTTATCATCGGCTATTGGACGTCAAACATATGGTCATTCTGACACTGTTTTTAGAGGAAACCCGCTGTCGCCACATAGGCTACTCTTTTTACGACAGGCAGCAAGGGATCTTTTATTTGCGCTTCCCACAGGCAGGATAGCACAAACCATGGCCTTTGTTGAACCAGTTATGGATCACTGGTTGGTGCAAGTGGTTTACACCTACCCATTGAGCCTTGCGGAGCACTCACTCAGGGTTTGGAGTCGGTATCTCGATTAAAAATCCCATGCCTCGACTGGGATCCGAACCCAGTACCTACCAGCCTGTAGACCGATGGCCTGCCACGACGCCACCGAGGCCGGTACGTACTCGAGTAAGTGCATTTGCGTATAGTTATGTCCATGACTAATTTAGCGATCTACTTCACAAGCTGTTCGGACGTGACAACAACGGTTAGTCAGTTTGAAGTTTTGTCTTCGTGTTTGTGGTCATTCACTCTCTCTCTCTGGTAATTAATTAATTAATTAATTAATTGGACACAACAAACTAATTTTTAAAATAGATTCAATTAAGCAAGCCAATTTTGGATCGAAGCGGTTAGTGTTTGTTGAAAATCAGTTGCGTTCGTGGATTAAAGGGTGCGCGGTGAACTTCCTCTTGCCTTGCAAGCGGTAAGATAATTTAAGTCACTCGGTAAAATCGTTTAAAGGGACATTCCTGAGTTTGCTGCAATGTTTAAAATGTTACTTGACTAACAAAGACTTTTTAACGATTGTAATTACATATCAAATATATATGTCTGCATAAAATATTAGTGGCTGTATATTATACGTGTTTCTGATCGTTCTGATATTTGTACTAGGTTCAATTTCATTTTATTTCTTAAAAAACAAAAACATTTTCGTACATACGAAATTATTTGAAGACAAAATCCAGTTTGGGCTTCTTACAAATATTAAGACAATCAGAAACACATTGAATATATAGACACTGGTATTCTAAACAAGAACATATATTTAATATGTAAGTTTAATTGAAGAAATATTGTTTTGGTCGGAAACATCTTACAATGGAGCAAACTCAGGAATGTCCCTTTAAATTCGACCTAGAATTAACTTTAATGTTTTTTAAAGTTAAAGTTTGTTTTGTTTAACGACACAACTAGAGCACATTGATTTATTAATCATCGGCTTCTGGATGTGAGTACACAGTGGACTTATTGTCCCCTACAAACAGTAAACTGGCTTAAGTGACACGAATCGTTTAAATTCCACCCAGAATTAATTTTAAAACATTTTGATCTCCATACAAACTTTCAAAATATACCTACCTTGATGTTTGTATTATGTTATACTTGTCAGTGGCGGATTCAGAAAATCCGTTTGGGGGGGGGGGGAGCGCAGTGAAATGAGGTGGAATGCAAAGGGAACTTGGGGGAGGTTTGGAGGGGGATCGTAAAATAATGAAAATTAATATATAATAAAATTATAACTATCGCAAAATTTAGGAGTGCGGGCCCCTGCCCCCCCCCCCCCCCCCCCCCCCCCCCCACCCCACCTCTAGATTCGCCTCTGCTTGTTCACATGTTCTCATGATGACATCCACTTTTCCGTGTCACTTGTTCAAGTGACACGGTAGTTTACAATATGTTTATTCCCACTCAGAATTAATTATTTAAATGTTTATCCCGCACGGCGGAGTTATAAATAGGAATTATTTATTATACGAGATTTTACGAAACGAATGTCAGGATTTTTGTATTGCCCGAGTGAGAGCGAGGGTAATACATGAATCCCGACACGAGTTTCATAAAATCAGTACGACTCGCACGCGAGTGCAATAATTTCTTTATTATCCATATTATTATTGTTGATTTCTTTATGAATAAGAAGATCCATCTCAAAATGTTTCAGCCACAATTCAATTCAGTTCAATTCAATTCAATTTATTGCATATTACCAAACAAGCTGGTGTCAGCAACCAGATAAAAAAAAACAAAAAAACAACAACATCTAGGCCTATAACAACAACAATTAATAGTAATAACAATATTAATGTACATGCCAGACGGAGAAACAAAGTTTGTATTATATTTGTAGGAATAAAGTATATTAAAAAAATAAATGGTTAAAGCAGCCTACTTGGAAATAATTAAATTAAATTACTGCCCCACTGATAGATGGAACAAGAACTTTACGTTTAGAAATACAGCCGTCAATAAATGTTAATACATGGTTAAGAATTTCGATGTCACCATTATTGTATGGCATGATAAATATAAATTGTAAATTGCTATTTAGAGTAGAGAACTCGGAAAAGGAGTTTAACTTATCTAGAAGGAGACGACGAAATGACGTCATATTTCAAATACACATTCAGAGCTAGGACTGGAGAAACAACGTCACGTTTCAGGGCATCTAGTTTTACGGGAGAGCATACTCCCGAAACCCCTAGAAACTTTGCTTTGCGCTCTCGATCTCAGTAAGCCGCTTCCGCCGTGTCTGTTTCAATAATTTTATTTTTATACAGTTTTAAAATGTACTTACATGTACCTTTATGTTTGTACTGTATTATATTACCCTCCCCCCCCCCCCCCCCGCGCAGCTCTTTACACTGGTTTTACATAATTATATAATTTTTATTGTTAATGTAAATACTATTTCCATATTATACTTAATTATTATAATATTATACTTATACTGATATGTCGTTAATCATTCATTCATTGGTTTGTTTGTTTATACTTATGTCCGTGCTTATATCCAATCACGTTCAAGCACGATACCCTGGGCACACACCTCTGCTGTCTGTATATAGGACAGTGGGTTAGTGAGAGAGAAGTCGGTATAGTGGTCTTATACCTACCCACTGAGTCCTTGAATTATTTCTCTAAGTGGGAGCCGCTGACTGGATGCGAACCCAGTACCTACCAGCTTTAAGTCCGGTGGCTCAGCCACTGCACCGCCGAGGCCGTGTTACCTTGTCTGCTATTCTGTTTGGGTTTTGTTTTTAATAATTTGCTGATGTGTTGTTCCATTCCAATATCTGTGTTTACCGCAGCTTTATATACATTGTATTTCATAATATAATTACAGAATTTTATACTGATATCCATGTCACATTTATTGTTTATTTACCGTTGACAGCCCATAACCAATTATTTATGTTCTGGGGTGTCGTTAAACCGCCATAATATATTCTCTCATTCAATAATGGGAGGGGCGGGACGTAGCCAAGTGATAAAGCGCTCGCTTGATGCGCGGTCATTTTGGGATCAACCCCGTCGGTGGGCCCAAATGGGCTATTTCTCGTTCCAACCAGTGCTCCACAACTGGTGTAACAAAGGCCGTGGTATGTACTGTCCTGTCTGTGGGCTGGCGCATATAAAAGATCCCTTGCTGCTAATCAAAAAGAGTAGCCCATGAAGTGGCGATAGCGGGTTTCCTCTTTCAATATCTGTGTGGTACTTAATCTTATATGTATGCCTGACGCCATATAACTGTAAATAAAATGTGTTTAATGCGTCGTTAAATAAAATATTTCCTTTCCTTTCTATTTCCAACAGCCGATGATTAATAATCACTGTGCTCTAGTGGTGACGTTAAACAAAACAAACTTGCTTTATTATTATTATTATGCAGTAAACTCAGGATAGTTATTTAACAAACACTGAGTATGTACTGCCCTGCCTGTGGGAAAGTGCAAACAATAATATTCCTCGTTACTGATGGAAATATTAAGACTGTGTCACAGTTACCGATGATTAAATAATCAATGTGCTCTAGAGGTTCAGTTAAACAACACAAACATTACTTTTCTGGCGTGATTAGATTTCTACTACACGTGTAATCTAGGAATAACCGGTTAAAAACGGCTACTAATTTATTTATAACTACAGCGCTCGGTCATTTCCGTCACGATCGAATTCAACGAGGCAATTGTGTTTACCATGTTGCACTCAAAAAAACTGTTTTGTGTTAATGAAACATTAATATTTAATTTTAAGTGTCAGCAACATTAATAAAAGCACTTCACTACAGGTTTTGGCGCCGCTTATTATCGACATTAACCGGCCTCGGTGGCGCAGTGGTTAAGCCATTGGACTACAGGCTGGTAGGTACAGGGTTCGCAGCCCGGTACCTGCTCCAACCCAGAGCGAGTTCTTAAGGGCTCATTGGGTAGGCGGTAAGGCTACTACACCCTCTTCTCTCTCACTAACCACTAACTAACTAACAACTAACCCACTGTCCTGGACAGACAGCCCAGATAGCTGAGGTGTGTGCCCAGGACAGCGTGCTTGAATCTTAATTGGACATAAGCACGAAAATAAGTTGAAATGAATGTATCGACATTATCTTAGAAATGTGACCGAACAGATGATCATCATTTACTTGTAAAAAGTTTGTTTTGTTAAATTACACCACTAGAGCACATTGATTTATTAATCATCGGCTATTGGATGTCATACATTTGGTAATTTTGGCATATAATCTTAGATAGGAGGGGTGGGATTTAGCTCAGTTGTTTGAGTGCTCGCTTGAGGTGCTTGTGTCGTGGGATCGAACCACCTCGGTGGATCCATTCAACTGATTTGGGGGTTTTACTCGTTCCAACCAGTGAACCACAACTGGACAAAGACCGTAGTGTGTGCTTTCCTGTCTGTGGGAAAGTCCATATAAAAGATCCCTTGCTGCATTAGGAAAAATGTATTGGGTTTCCTCTGACGACTACGAATCAGAATTATCAAATGTTTGACATCCAATAGCCGATGATTAATTAATCAACGTTCTCCAGTGGTGTCGTTAAACAAAACAAACTTCTTAGAGAGGAAACCCGCTACATTGTACTTGTAAAAGGGCGGGATGTAGGTTACTGACATCTTCGCTAGCTAAGGTACCATTACGAAATGAAGTATGCTATAGGTTACACACCACCATTAATTACTCCATGCAGTTCAAGACAATTTCTATGTCCAAATATATTCTGTGACAAATACAACACTGTCGAGAGGGTCATGTGAGTAATCATTTTAGAGAGTGCTCTCAACTGACAAGTACGGTGTAAAAACATCAACAGGTTGACCACGAAATCTTTCATTTAATAGCTCCCATGTCTGATGACCGCTGCGTGTTGCTGTTATACAATTGGCACCATACCATTTTCACAGTTGTTATGAGTTAGTAGTGCATATAACAAGTAACTTCATACCACTGAGTTACTTAAATACTACTACAGAGGTCAACCTACGTGTAATCTTTAAAACACGATTTCAAAAAGCATATTAGAATTTTGTAATATTTATATACATATACATAATATACATACATGTATATATATATATATATATATATATATATATATATATATATATATATATATAAGGAACTATTTCCTAAACCGGACTATTTTAAGCTGTTACAAGTAACGACACGACAAATGGTGGTTACAACAAGTCACAACACGACTGGTACATCAAAGGCCGTGGTATGTGCTATCCTGTCTATGGGATGGTGCATATAAAAGATCCCTTGCTATTAATAGAAAAGAGTAGCCCACGAAGTAGCGACAGCGGGTTTCCTCCCTCAATATCTGTGTGGTCCTTAACCATATGTCCGACGCCATATAACCGTAAATAAAATGTGTTGAGTGCGTCGTTAAATAAAGCGTTTCCTTCCTTAATTCTTTTTTTTTTTTTTTATTTTTTTTTTTGGGGTACGTACGAAATTATTGGGAGTTAAATCCAAATTTGGCTAATACAATTTCATTTCATTTCAACTTATTTTCGTGGCTATATCCAATTAAGATTCAGTCACGCTGTCCTGGGCACACACCTCAGCAGCTGTCTGTCCATGACACTGGGTTAGTTGTTAATTGTTAGTGTTTGGGCCAAGTAAAAAAAAAAATTTGATTCCTGTTACATGCCCCCCCCCCCCCCCCCCCCCCCCCCCCCCCCCCCCCCAAAAAAAAAAGAATAAAAAAAAGAAAAGAAATGAAAAAGAAAAGAAAAAAGAAAAAAAAAAGAAATTAGGTTTGGTAGGTAGGAAAATTTTTTTTATTTAAAAAATTTCCCCATTTTCAAGCTAATATTTGCTGAATAGTATTCCAGATTAATATTTTAAAAGCTCTTTTCTTTGTGTTGGTCCAATTGACAATGCATGCTCTAATCAGAATGATTAATTATTTTCTGAACCAAAAAACCCATGTCCAAACCTAGTCCAACACCCAAGTCTAATACTACAATGTACGGTTATAAACTACGATGACACTAAAATAACACTCTAATTTGTTCATTGGAAAAAAGTTTAATATCAAATCTGACAAAGGCAATTAAAAATGTAAAAGTTGAATGAATCAGTGGAGGTGAGTATGAGAATACAGGTATATTATACATAGAGAACAATAAATGAGTTAGTTATTATCAAATTTATGTTCCGAGTGAAATAATTTTTAGTTGTGACGAGCTTTAGCGAGTGACAAATGAAAATTATTTCACGAGGGACATAAATTTGATAATAACTGGTACCGAGTTTATTATTCTATTTATTACCTCAGCTATTTTGTCCTAAACACATAGAAACGATGTAAACCACTTTACGCACTGTTCTGAGTATTGCTTTGTAATTTAATCTCGTTCATAGATAATTTTCAAAAACAAAGTTCTCTTTATTCTGCTAAAAATTATATAATGAATTGCATTAAAGGCATATTGTCACAGAACACTGACCTATTTAATGGTCTAACAAAGTATTACCTGAACAAAAATAATTTGATTTGTCCCTAAATGTACTTTATTCAACCATCTTCATAACCACCATACTCCATTTATTAATGACATTTTGTAAAAATAATTGAATTATGGCAATGGTCCATAATTAAAAAACTAAAATTGCCGAGAGGGATGACATGGATTTCACTCCATCATGGTTCAGTTAAGGTGATGCGATAGCTAGATTTGGTTCCACAAATTAATGTAATTTTTATTTATTATCCAATTTTAGAGAAATAAGGTCCTTAAATGCGTGACAGTATGCCTTTAAAATCACATATTGTTATAAATTTAACACCAAAAACAGGTAGTCGTAAACGTAAACTATTTTATCGTCCATTAAAGGCTTTTGTAGGAGATATCGCTGGCACTATAATTTGTGATATCTCCTGCGATATCTCCGCTTCTTATAATCTTGATTGGTCAAATTTTAATCACAAGACAATGTTTTGTTACGTCACTGTGTTTGATTCAGCGCTAAACCTACCATTATATTAGTGACGTCACGCCACTGCCGTTCTGCTACTTAAAGAGTTTATCGCTGACATTCAACCCACATTACTGACATTGTTCACAACTGTTGCAAATGAAAAAAATGATAATGGATGATAAAAAGAATATCCCCCCCCCCCCCCCCCCCCGTGTCTTGTGATATCATAATTTATCAGCACTTGTTGATAAAAATATAACTCGTGCTGATAAATTATGATATCACAAGACACTCGGGGAGTATCCTATATTAAGCTACATGACGTCATTTTGTGTGTTTGCCGAATCGTGATGACGTCATTTTTAGTACTGACAAGAACAATTTAGTTTGTAAGCGTCACATCGTCCAATAGTATTGTTCGTTAGACCAATGCAGAATAGTTCTCACTATTTTCCCCGTTATGTGTGACAGCTTGGTGTCCGCTCATGAATAACTGTGAATACATGAAAATAATTCAGTGAATGTCGTTTTATTTGAAATGGACTTGAATGCGCATACTTTTTAAATTCTACCATGTAAATGGAACTGGAAGACGCCATACATCACAACGTGTTATCGGATTCGTTCGGAACTACACGGAACTTGTGAATCGGCTGAATGGCTCTCAGTATCGGAAGCTTTTCATTCGGAACTCCTCGGAAGCTTAAAGATTATATGTAAAATCGCACGAAGTGTTCCGGGTCTTCTGGTAACAAGATCTCAGACTGACAGATCTTGTGGTATCTCTCTGCATTTGTTGTTTTTAAAAGTCAACGAAAATTAGGATTTATTTTAATGGATTATTAGATAAGACTGGGGGGGGGGGGGGGGGGGGGGGGCAGAAGGTAAAAAATGTTTATGGTCGGCACCAAATACCTATTGTCCGAACCAAATTGTTAACAACTATGAAAAATTACTCTCCTACCTTTAATTGCCGTTAGATTTCCTCCAAAATTTGTTCAGACACAAATCTTGAAAAAACCATTACAATGACACAGATTCCACATACCAGATGGAATATTCTTCAAGAGGGGTGAAAGGATGGGACTTAATCTAACAATTTCATAACATGTTATGTTATAAAAGCAAACGTGATGACGTCATATTATTATATTTTGTTGTTATTATTATTATTATTATTATTTTAATAATACCACTAGAGATCATCGATTTCATATTAATTGTCACATACTTTGGAGGCTTTCACCCCTATTGAAGAGTATTCCATAAACAAACACCATGGCAGACGGCAGAAAACTGCATGTATTTTTCCCTATGCAATCTCAGCAAAGACAATATCGGCGACATCGTTGCAGTCTCGTGTGTGGAATCTGTATATTTGTAGTGGGGTTTTTTTGCGATTTGTGTCTGGACAAACTTTGGAGGAAATCTAACGGCAATTAAAGGTAGGAGAGTAATTTTTTGTAGTTGTTAACAATTTGGTTCGGACAATAGGGACGGTCGGATAACCGGAAGCAAACTACTTTTTTTAATACGTCTTAGTGAGAGAGAAGTCGACTTAGTGGTCGTACATCTACCCATTGAGTAGTTAAACCTCGCTCAGGGTGGGAGCCGGTACCGGGCTGTGAACCCTGTACCTACCAGCCTTATGCCCGATGGCTTAACCACGACACCGCCGAGGCCGGTTGGGCTAATACAAACAGGACGACCAGTAGTGCTCTGTGTATACAAACAAAACATATGTTTAATGTAGCTCAGTATGACATAGCCTATAAGAGGAGCAAACTCTGAATCGATAGATTCTAAATTTTTATTTCGTCCGTACACCAAGTGAACTCTCACATTGCATTCACCCGGCCACGTTCTGGACAGGTGCGTTCAAAGTGACACGGCGAACCAAATCGTGAAGTACACAAGTCAACATGACTTGGCACACACACAAAAAATACACTAAAACAAATATTAGTTTTGCAATTGATTTTTTATAACAATGAGACTCTTGTGTAAGGCCGACCTCGGTGGTTAATCAGGTCACTGGGTTAATTCTGCTGGGTGTTGTCGCTTCCGACTCCAGGTAAAACTATCAAAGCGTCTTCCGTGTGCAATCTGTTTATGGCCGTCATTTCGGTAATCCTGGTTATACTCTCTCTCTCTCTCTCTCTCTCTCTCTCTCTCTCTCTCTCTCTCTCTCTCTCTCTCTCTCTCTCTCTCTCATGATTTCTTTCTCTCTCTCTCTTTCATGATCTCTTTCTCAAACTCTTTCTCTAACTCTCTCTCTCTCTCATGATTTCTTTCTCTAACTCTTTCATGATCTTTCTCCAACTCTCTCTCTCTCTCTCTCTCTCTCTCTCTCTCTCTCTCTCTCTCTCTCTCTCTCTTATAAAGAAAAATGCAGGGTATGTATGTGTCTGTACACCATATTAATATCTTGCTTTTAAACTTTTAGGGTATCCAAGATTTGGTGGTATTTCAAAGACGACGCTAGAAGTAACGCACCACAATCGAGGTCATGGACTCTGTACAGTACAAACGACCTACACTCTGGAATCCAGACAGCAAGTCTGAACGGCAGGCCGAATACTTGAAGCGACTGACGCAACTCCGAGCCAGTCTGATTGGTCAAGAAGAGAGCAACTTGGCGCATGCGCTGGAGAGATTTCGCATCACCACGACGATGAGCACGGACTCTAGCTTAAGACCACGAGAATCGAGACTTGGTGTGCCTCGCAGAAGGCGTTTTCTGTCGACGTACGAACAGTTCAAAATGATGCGTCCAGTGAAACCTCCGGTATTCATATTCCCTTTAGAAGGTCATCAGCTGTTTGAACCTAGTTCGACTCCAAAGGTTGGAAATGGAGGGAAGGGAATTGGAAGCAAGAAACAGAAACATGTGGATGAAACTGTCAAGATAAACTTGCAGCGAATGCGAAACCCTACGTCCAGTTTTCCAAATTCGACGAGGACGGTTGTGAAACAGAACGAGTTGGTCCTGGACACCACCAACATAGAAGGATGTACGCCGACAAACAGTCCCAACAGATTCCTAAGCGAGTCTTCTCGAGCTGCTCGATCAAAGTCCAGCAACAGTGAACACCTCACGGTTGGGTCTTTCGATAAAGATGGCGAGCATGATTACGTCAGACCCAGAAGTTACGGAGGGGTGTCCTTTCCCTCCATCAACATACCTCGCGTAAATGAACAACAGTCAATGTTTCGGACACACCTCAAGGTAAAGACCACACACAGGTTGGACTCGTCCAGTTGTAGGGAACCTCACAGAGAGCACGACAGACAGATGTACGTACTTCCGCGCATTCAGCAATCTGGTTTAAAATCGACCAGGCATTCAAATACGAACAGCACCAAGAAACGCAATGGTGACGCCAAGACTAAAGCATCTAAAGAAGAGACGACCCGCAAATGTATTCGAGTGGATATGCCGACCATTTACAACTGCCCCTCGTCCGATATGGATGAAAGCACGGACGGTAGCTGTGATACGGGCACGCTGGACAATGTGTACACTCAGAGGAGTTTTCAGGAGGAGCTTCAGAGTTTGATTGATGACGTCAGAGAGTTTAATAGCAGGACAGATTCATTGATTCAGTTCTGAGTGTACAGTTAGCGACGCAACAGTAACCTCAACTAAACACTAATAGTTTGGGGGGTGGGGGGGTGGTGGTGGTGCGCAATTGTTTGTCAAGTTAAATTGATGACGTCAGAGAGTTTAATAGCAGGACAGATTCATTGATTCAGTCCTGAGTGTACAGTTAGCGACGCAACAGTAACCTCAATTAAACACCAATAGTTGGGGTGGGGAGTGGGGTTGCGCAATTGTTTGTCAAGTTTGATTGATGACGTCAGAGAGTTTAATAGCAGAACAGATTCGTTGATTCAGTTCTGAGTGTACAGTTAGCGACGCAACAGTAACCTCAACTAAACACCAATAGTTGGGGGAGGAGGGGGGGGGGGGTGGTTGCGCAATTGTTTGTCAAGTTTGATTGTTGACGTCAGTTTAATAGCAGGACAGATTCGTTGATTCAGTTCTGAATGTACAGTTAGCAACGCAACAGTAACCTCAACTAAACACCAATAGTTGGGAGGGGGGGGGGGGGGTGCGCAATTGTTTGTCAAGTTTGATTGTTGACGTTAGAGAGTTTAATAGCAGGACAGATTCGTTGATCAGCTCTGAGTGTACAGTTAGTGACGTAACAACAACGTCAACTAGCCATCAATAGTTGGTTGGGTTTTTTGGGGTTTTTTTTGTTAGTTTGCTCAATTGTTTCCCCAGACTGGTTGATGGTTACTGATTTAACTCCGTGGAAAATAATGTTCAGGGTACACAAGACTAGCCATCAATAGTTGGTTGTTTTGTTGTTTTGCTCAATTGTTTGTCCAGTCTGGTTGATGTACGCAACGCAACGCAACAACTACGTCCACTAGCCACCAATAGTTGGGGGTTGTTGTTTTTGTTTGCTTTTTGTTGTGTTTTTGTTTAGTTTTTTATTGTTTGTCAAGTTTGTTTGATGACTTCAGAGAATTCATTTGTCTGACAGATTAGTTGATTCAGTTCTGAGTATACAGTTAGCGACGTAACAACAACCTCAACTAGCCACCAATAGTTGGTTGTGTTGTTGTGTTTTGCTCAATTGTTTGTCCAGTCTGGTTAATGGTCACTGATTCAACTCAGAGTGGAAAAATCATATTCAGGGTACATAACAAAACAATAAAGTCAACAAAGCACTAATTGATGAGTTTTGTTCAAATGTTTGTTTATCCAGGCTTGAGTCCATTTAATGACATTAAAGAGTTATTATTACTTTGTTTTGGTGGCAGAATATCATAGACATATTTCCCCATGTGATATAAATATGTTCGTATATAATTCAATTATGCCTACAAAAACATATTTTTAAATCGTTATTTGTTAAAGTTACTTGTTTTGCAAAAAAAAAGAAGAAAGTACTATGCTAATACGTGTTACCTGAAAAAGTAACCACTCTACGTGACTTGGCCCTCGAAATTCACCACGGCATGCAGCAGTGCCGCAGCAAACAGCTGTTGCAAAATTGATCAGCAACAGATTTTTTTTTTCCATTATCGGGTAGTCGATGCCAAAACATCTAGCAAATAACGCCGTGTTTGTTAATAAATATATGAAGTTTGATGCAAGGCAAAATGCCATTCTCACCGTAGGTCTTTGTATCAAGCAGCAGATCTTATCCATTTCCAATATTAATTTAACGGACATTATTAATTTTGCCACCTTGGTGTATTAAAAAACCAGAATTGTATTTGATCTTGTGCATCCAGTTATTCTGAAAAAGGATGGCACAGATCCAGTCATATATATATATATATATATATATATATATATATATATATATATATATATATATATATATATATATATATATAAAAAAAACCCACTCAATGGTAATTCAAGAGGAGTATCGTGATTACATTCCTGTTTATACGGATGGATCACAGAAGAATAATTATGTGGCTTGTGCTACGGTTTTCCCATCAGCCCCAATAATTTCAATGAGATTGTCGGATTCGGCATTTATTTTTATTGCGAAAACATGGGAAATCATTGAAGTCCTAGAACAAATTCAGGATTCTGTGGAATCCAAATGTATTATATTGACGGACTCATTTTAGTGTCTCCACGCTTTACAAAATATGAAGCTAGTACTTCCCCTAGTTGGGATGGTGATACGAAAGTGTGTCTTGTTATCAATTGCCAATAAAGACCTAATTTGTTGGGTGTCCAGCCATTTTGGCATCAGGGGTAATGAAAAGGCCGATTCAGCTGCCAAATCTGCCCTGGATTTTCTTGATGTCACGTTACACTGATATTAAACCAATATATCCTTTCGATTTTGCAAGATGACTGAAATTGTACAGTTCTGTGAAGTTAGTCCTGGGATAGTGGCAGTGTTCCTATGAGCAGTGCAGGAAGGATGAAATAAGCTGTCGTGTTGGCATTGGCCATACATACTTGATCCATTAATTTATTTTGAAGGATTTTCCACCTCATTGTGAGCACTGTCGATGTACTCTGACGGTACGTCACATTTTGGTGGAGTGCAGTCATTTGAAGGAAACTAGAAACATAAGCGTAGCAGACAGGGGGCGGGGGTGAGGTTGGGGGAGGGCAACTGCTCCCTGGTTTTGGAGAAAACCCTTACATTTGGGGGAAAAAATATTCGGACAAATTGAGCTAGCTTTTTATTTACGGTTATATGGCGTCAAACATATGGTTAAGGACCACACAGATATATTGAGAGAGAAAACCCGCTGTCGCCACTTCATGGGCTACTTTTTGCGGTTAGCAGCAAGGGATCTTTTGTGTGCACCATCCCACAGACAGCGTAGTACTTACCACGACCTTTGATATACCAGTCGTGGTACACTGGCTGGAACGAGAAATAGACCAATAGGTCCCCCGACGGAGATCGATCCCACTCTGACCGCGCATCGAGCGAACGCTGTACCACTGGGCAACGTTCCGCCCAAAAATTGTTTAATGACGTCATAGCTCAATATCAATAAGGGAAGGGCTGGAGGTGACGAGCTAACGAAATCAGCGTGATCTAGTGGTGTCGTTAAACTTTTAGAAGGTAGAATGTCGTGCTAATCTTTAACGCAGTGTTTTGGACGAGTTCGGATTTTTAGATAGTTCTTGTATGTCTCGTCTTGCTTGATCCACTTTCAGTTTCAACTCATTTTCGTATCGCAATAGTTGTCGATCTTCTGTTCTATTTGCGGTCTTACACC
>NC_054711.1:20854524-20874524 GCF_016097555.1 Gigantopelta aegis
TATGTTTCCTACCGGTTCATGCTTTGTGAATATAAGGTCATTGCATGTCCCAAACACATTCCCACGGTTACATTCGATAAAACGCAGCTACTGTACAATAAAGTTCCAAAATGTGAATATTCGCAAAAACGCAGCCACGTGCAAACCATGTCACCACTGCACGTGCGTTGTCTGAACGTGCAACATGAACACCGACAGTATAAAAGTGCAGGGTGTTCGCTTGCCTGGCCTCTGTATCTGGCCGACAGTTGACAATCCAGGACATGCCACGTCTCAGTGAACCGCAGAGAAACAATGCCATCGGCCGACTAGACGCTGGCGAATCCAGAACGGCCGTTGCCAGGGCATTCCATGTGTCCCCAAGCACCATCTCCAGACTGTGGGACCGTTACCAGCAACATGGATCAACACGTGACCTCCCTAGATCCGGTCGACCACGGGTCACTACCCCCGGGCAGGACCGCTACATCCGGGTACGCCACCTTCGGGAACGATTGACTACTGCCACCTCCACAGCGACAGCAATACCAGGTTTGCGCAGAATATCCGACCAGACCGTACGGAACCGCCTACGTGAGGTAGGAATTCGTGCCAGACGTCCAGTTCGAGGTGTCATCTTAACACCACAACACCGTCGACTCCGACTGCAGTGGTGCCAGATTCATCGACAATGGCCTCAACTGCGATGGAGACAGGTGTGGTTCAGTGACGAGTCCCGATTTCTACTCCGACGTCATGATGGAAGATGTCGCGTGTATAGGCGTCGTGGTGAACGTTATGCGGCAAACTGCGTGCAGGAAGTGGACAGATTCGGCGGGGGTAGTGTCATGGTGTGGGCAGCCATCTCACACACTGGCAGAACTGACCTGGTCCACGTGCAGGGCAACCTGAATGCACAGGGCTACATTGACCAGATCCTCCGGCCACACATCGTTCCAGTTATGGCCAACGCCAACGCAGTGTTCCAACATGACAACGCCAGGCCTCACACAGCACGTCTCGCAACGGCTTTCCTACAGAACAACAACATTAATGTCCTTCCTTGGCCATCGACATCACCGGATTTGAACCCAATTGAGCATCTATGGGACGAGTTGGACCGACGCCTCCGACAGCGACAACCACAGCCCCAGACCGTGTCCGAGCTGGCAGCAGCCTTGCAGGCCGAGTGGGCCACCATCCCCCGGGACGTCATCCGTACTCTGGTTGCTTCAATGGGCAGGCGGTGCCAGGCAGTTGTCAACACACGCGGAGGCCACACCCGGTATTGACTCCAGATGACCTTGACCTTGGTGGTGTGTCCTATCACTTACTCACAATGGACTAGAGTGAACTGTGAACAATCCTGCAACATTTGGTAATTATCGGACTCACCATTCAATAATTAAATCAATTCTCCAAATGTTACGACAATGTGGTTTTGCGTTTCTTCTTTTGAAGAGTATATTATGGAAACATCAAAAAATCAAATTAGTAGTAATAATGTAATTTGATATGATTGGTAAAAATGTAAAATATAATGCAAATCATACTGGCGTAAATTATTACTATTTTAAACTTGAAACGGTATACTTCAAAAATCATCATTAACTATGGATACGGTCAACTGAATACTACTCACCAAATAAGCGACCGGATGGTTTGACAACTTGTTACTATTTTAGAAACGGCATTCAAACGTTTAAATGTGCTTGCTTGATTCACGAGTTTATATTTGCTTATATATTCAAATATATACATATGTACCCTAGATATATTGAGCAGTTAAAACATGTAGTCTGAAAATACGATCAGCAATACCTATAGTTCCATATACCAATATACTGACACTATCAGGATCTTAGTTTCAATACATCTTAAAGGTTGGAGAAGGGGACAACGTGACCCTTGATTAATAGGTTTCTTTTCTTGTTTGTTTTTCAATTTTTTATTTTCCTTTACTCTGGGTAGAAATGAATATTTTTAGTGTTTTTCTATCCTTGTTATATACATTTTTACATCAAGAACTAACGATATTTCATTTAATCTATGAAATCTATTTTTCCTTTTGGGGGAAAAAACGTAAGGATAGTTTTGCTCAAATTAAAGACCTGCTTTTTCCTAACAAGTTAAAAATACAAATCCATAATAAAAAGACTAATAACCACTATAACAGTATTAGGTCTATACATGTGTGTACATATTTCAAACATATTCTTGAAAAGAACAAATCATGGCTTGTCTAAAAATAATAACCCTTAACTGTCAGGGGCTCGGAGACAAGGACAAGAGAAGAGATATATTACATTACCTAAAAGGCAAAGCATTTAGCATTTACTGTTTACAAGACACACACTTCACATTAGAATTAGAACCATTCATAGAGGCACAGTGGGGGTATAAATACATATTTAGTTCTTATACTGGAAACGCACGAGGAGTAACTATAATGTTCAGTAACAATTTTGAATATAAAATACATAATATAAAAAAAGATAACTTAGGAAACTATATTGTAAGCGATATAACAATAGAGGGAGAGAGAATTACTTTGGTGAACATATATGGACCGAATGCAGATAACGATATTTTTTATCAATATATTTTAGACTGTATTGAAGAATTCCAAAATGAAAAATATATACTTTGTGGAGATTTTAATTTAGTGTTAAACCAGGATCTCGATACCAAAAACTATAAACACATAAACCATCCAAAATGTCGGAAAAAAATTAACGAAAACATGGAAACATTTGATTTAATAGATCCTTTCAGAGAATTATACCCTAATCTCCGAAGATACACATGGAAGAAAAAAAACTCCATTAAAACAAGCTAGATTAGATTTTTTCTTAATATCTAATAACCTGATGTCTATGGTGGAAAAGGTTATAATCGAAAATAGCTATCGTTCAGACCATTTAGGAGTAGTTTTAAATATAAAAATGAGTCATATAGAAAAAGGCAAAGGCTTGTGGAAATTCAATAACTCTTTGTTACGTGATAAAGAATATGTTAACTTAGTCAAGGAAACTATTACTAAAATAACACGGCAATATGCTTTACCAGTTTATGATTTAGATAATATCGAGGCAATACCGAAAGATGAAATCAATTTTTCAATAAATAGTCAACTCTTTCTAGAAACATTACTCATGGAAATAAGGGGGAAAAGTATATCTTTTTCCGTGTATAAGAAAAAATTAAACACCGAATTAGAACAAACTATATGTGATGAAATAAAAGCTTTAGAGGAAAACGAACATGTAGTTGACTGGAAAAGAATCGAAAGCAAAAAGTCTGAATTATTAGAATTACGTAAAGAAAAACTCAAAGGTCATTATATTAGGTCAAGGTCACAATGGATAGAAGAAGGCGAAAAACCAACTAAGTATTTTTGCAATTTAGAATCTCGTAATTATTTCAGTAAATTAATATAAAAAATTCAGTTAGATAATGGAATAGAAATTAAGGATCAGAAGCAAATTTTAAAAGAAACAAAGAAATTTTACCAAAATCTTTATTCCGCACCATCGTGGCAAAATGATGATGATATTATTAAAAAACTATCTCACTTTAGTTTTAATAAATTAACTGATAAAGAAGCTGAAGAATTAGAGGGTGAAATAAAATATACAGAGGTATTAACATTTCTTAAAGCTATGAAAAATGACAAGAGCCCGGGGTCTGATGGATTTACGGCTGAATTCTTTAAAATGTTTTGGATGGATTTAGGACAGTATATAATTAGATCTATCAACTATAGTTATACTATTAAAGAAATGTCTCATGTACAAAAGCTAGGTATTATAACATGTATCGCAAAACCTAATAAATCAAAAGAATTCTTAAAAAATTGGCGACCTTTAACCCTTTTAAACTGTACTTATAAAATGGCGTCAGGATGTATCGCGAATAGAATTAAAACCGTTTTGAATAAATTAATAGACAAAGACCAAACTGGTTTCGTTAAAGGAAGATACATTGG
The DNA here is from genome assembly GCF_016097555.1 of Gigantopelta aegis. Classification (NCBI taxonomy): domain Eukaryota; kingdom Metazoa; phylum Mollusca; class Gastropoda; order Neomphalida; family Peltospiridae; genus Gigantopelta; species Gigantopelta aegis. The sequence goes on from NC_054711.1 coordinate 20,858,492, forward strand.
GGAAAATATTAGATTAATCTATGACATTATGTTATACACAGAAGAACATGATATTCCTGGATTACTGCTACTAATTGATTTTGAAAAAACATTCGATTCTTTATCTTGGTCGTTTATATATAAAGTGTTAGATATATTTAACTTTAAAACATCCATTAAAAACTGGATAAAAAGGTTTTACAATAATTCTTTATCTAGTGTAATACAGAATGGATTTTTATCTGAAGCTTTCAAATTAGAAAGGGGTTGTAGACAAGGAGATCCTCTGTCTCCTTATATATTTATTCTGTGTGCTGAAGTACTTGCAATTATAATAAGAAACTCTAGCAATATTAAGGGAATCAGTATTGATGGCGAAGAATATTTAATTTCGCAATATGCAGATGACACAAGTTTCATTCTTGATGGTTCTCCCGAGTCTCTGTACAATACATTGAAGGTTTTAGATTATTATGCATATATATCAGGCCTACAAATAATTTTTTCTAAATCAAAAGCTATATGGATCTGAAAGAAAATGTTTTCTAAGGATGTGTTGCATCGTACGCGGTGGAAGTTAGAATGGGGCGCAACACAATTTAATTTGCTCGGTATCAACTTCGCAGTTAACATGGAACAAATAATTGCACTGAACTATGATTCTAAAATAACAGAAATGCCAAAATTAATGAGGTTATGGTCTGTTAGAAGATTAACAGTTTTAGGAAGAATAACAGTACTGAAAACTTTAATAATGCCAAAGCTAACCCATCTGTTAATAGCGCTACCAAATCCAAATGACAAATTGATAAAAAATTTAAATACATTATTTTTTAAATTTATCTGGCAGAGCAATACTGAAAAACTGAAACGGAATCTAATAATACAAAATTACAAAACAGGTGGTATTAAAATGATAAACATATCAAATTTTATAACAGCCTTAAAATGCACGTGGATTCGAAGAATGTTTTTAAATAACTCAAAGTGGATAACTTTGTTTAAATCGGTTACAAACATATCTTTAAAAGACTTGATTATACAAGGCGATTATTTTCTAATGCGAAATATTGAACATGTCCGAAATACGTTTTGGAGAGACACCTTGTTCAGCTGGTTAGAGATACACAAATATCAAAAACCACAAATGTTGAGGATATTTTAAGCATTAATATTTGGTATAATAGCAAAATATGTATAGGTAACAAACCATTTATATACAAAATTTATATAGATAACGGTATTATATTTATAAATGATTTATTAAATGAACAAGGTGATTTTTAAACATACGAACAGTTTGCAACAAAATATCATATAAATACAAACTTCTTAGAATATGCTTCACTTACAAGTGCTATTAAATCATTTATAAACAAGCTTGGAACAATACGGGATGACACGTTCACAATTCTAAAAAATCCGGTTTTTCCGTTCAAACTAAAATGTTTATTAAAAGACAAAAAAGGTTGTAAAGATATTTATGATATGATAACTTCACAAACTATAACCCTCAAAGCACAATTAAAATATGCGAACAATGGATTTATGTATGATACCAGGCAATGGGAAAAGTATTATGTTATTCCTTTTCGATGTGTAAAAGATTCAACCTTATCATGGTTCCAATACAGAATACTGCATAGAATCTTAACTACAAATACATTTTTACACATGATACATTATGTTGATTCAAATGCTTGTGACTTCTGTCAAAATTCTCCAGAAACGATACCACATCTATTTTTTGACTGCAATAAGGTTAACCACATTTGGGGAGCTACAAAACATTGGATACAGACTGAAACTGGAATTGATATTTGTTTTAACCGAGATATTGTTATGTTTGGTATGGTTAATAATGAACACAGCAACTTTGTAAATTGGTTAATTATCAATATTAAATATTATATTTATAGTATGAAAGTACAGAGAAAAGTATTAAATATAATTGGAGTTAAAAATACATTGCGAAACAAATTTGAAATCGAAAGGTTTATTTCATACAAAAATTGCGAACATGAAATTTTCAATAATCAATGGACACAGCTGCTTAATCTTTTTAACTGAAACTTCTTATAAATAGCTTGTTTCGAATTACAGGTCTTTTTGTTTGTAATTGCAGGTTTTTTCGTTTCGAAATATAAGTCTCTTTTCGTAGCATAGATTTTAAGTCCCCTCCCCCCCCCCCCCCCATTATTTATTTATTTATTTATCTATCTATCTATTCATTCATTAATTTCTTTCTATTCTATTGTATTTTCTTTCTTTCCTTCTACTTTTCTCAACTCTTTCCAAGATATGAATAATAGCATCTTGGCTTTCTTTGCCAATCTCCAACCATATAGGAACACTAGAAATATATTTATATGTTAAATTACTATAATATTAGGCATTTTCACTTATATAGCAACTCTATTGTAAGGCCATGAAATCAAGGCTCCCCAACCTTGACATGGTCAAACTTGGCTGGGGATAATAAATGATTTAAAAAAAAAAAGAGCCAGGTTTCTGCCAGAAAATAATTTGTGGGTACGTAATAAAATTAAAATGGATGGAAGAAAATGTTTTATTTAACGCCGCACTCAACACATTTTATTTACGGTTATATGGCGTCAGACATATCATTAAGGACCACGTGGATATTGAGAGAGGAAACCCGCTGTCGCCACTTCATGGGCTACTCTTTTAAATTAGCAGCAAGGGATATTTTATATGCACCATCCCACAGACAGAATAGTACATGCCACGGCCTATGTTACACCAGTCGTGGAGCACTGGATGGAACGAGAAATAGCCCAATGGGGCCACCGACGGGGATCAATCCTAAATCGACCACACAGCAAGCGAGCGCTTTACCACTGGGCTACGCCACGCCCTCAGTCTGTGGTATGGCGCATATATAAACGATCCCTTGCTACTAATGGAAAAATGTAGTTTCCTCTAAGACTATATCTCAAAATTACCAAGTGTTTGACACCCAATAGCCGATGATTAATAAATCAATGTGCTTTAGTGGTGTCGTTAAACAAAACAAACTTTATCACGTAATTTCATAAATTATAAACAACAGTTCTCTTAATATACATTTATAAAATAAAATGTTCAGAATTTTAGAGTTTGTAATTTTACCCTTTCATATCCTCTGGCAGAAACCCCTGCCAGCATATTGTTTCTATCAGTTGTTAGTCAAAAAAAGAAGAAAGAAATGTTTTATTTAACGACACACTCAACACATTTTAATTACGGTTATATGGCGTCAGACATATGTTTAAGGACCACATAGGTTTTGAGAGGAAACCCGCTGTCGCCACTACATGGACTACTCTTTCCGATTAGCAGCAAGGGATCTTTTATTTGCGCTTCCCACAGGCAGGATAGCACAAACCATGGCCTTTGTTGAACCAGTTATGGATCACTGGTTGGTGCAAGTGGTTTACACCTACCCATTGAGCCTTGCGGAGCACTCACTCAGGGTTTGGAGTCGGTATCTGGATTAAAAAACCCATGCCTCGACTGGGATCCGGACCCAGTACCTACCAGCATGTAGACCGATGGCCTAACCACGACGCCACCGAGGCCGGTCAGAGTTCATTAGTAAATTTTTGTTTTAAAAAAGCTGAAGAGCGGAACATTTGAACTCTTCAAATTTGGTCAAAATGTTAACAGGAATTTTGCACAAGGACAAATAGCTTTGTAATTAATTAGTCTGCTAATAAACAGGATATGTCTCTAGTGATTATGGGGTCGGGGTGGGGGCTAGCTCAGTCATCATTGGGTAATGTGCACTTTGTGGTGCTATTATATCTCAGATAAAAATATCTAAGTATGCTTGTGGATATAATTATTTACTCATTTTATTTTGATAAAAAAAAAAAAAAAAAAAAGGAATGTTGTATTTAGGAATGTTTTATTTAACGACGCACTCAACACATTTTATTTACGGTTATATGGCGTCAGACATATGGTTAAGGACCACACAGATTTTGAGAGGAAATCCGCTGTCGCCACTACATGGACTACTCTTTCCGATTAGCAGCAAGGGATCTTTTATTTGCGCTTCCCACAGGCAGGATAGCACAAACCATGGCCTTTGTTGAACCAGTTGTGGATCACTGGTTGGTGCAAGTGGTTTACACCTACCCATTGAGCCTTGTGTAGCACTCACTCAGGGTTTGGAGTCGGTATCTGGATTAAAAATCCCATGCTTCGACTGGGATCCTAACCCAGTACCTACCAGCCTGTAGACCGATGACCTACCACTACGCCACCGAGGCCGGTCAAAAAACAAAAAAAGGAAAAAAAGACTGGCTCGTAAGAGTTGAGTAAAACTACTCGTGGTATGCATGGTTATTAGCACACTTTGGATGTTTTGACTGACAGCCGATACCGGCATCGGTGGCGCAGTGGTTAATCCATCGGACTACAGGCTGGTACGTATAGGGTTCGCAGCCCGGTACCGGCTCCAACCCAAAGCGAGTTCTTACGGGCCTAATGGGTAGGTGTAAGGCCACTACACCCTCTCGTCTCTCACTAACCACTAACCGACTAACAACTAACCCACTGTCCTGGACAGGCAGCTCAGACAGCCGAGGTGTGTGCCCAGGACAGCGTGCTTGAACCTTAATTGTATATAAGCACGAACATAAGTTAAAATGAAATGACAGCCGATAGTCCCGAAACATCGAAACTTACGTTCGTGCTTATATACAATTAAGGTTCAGTCACGTTGTCCTTGTGAATAAGTTGTTAATTGTTATTCAGGACAGTAGGAACGATATCTAGAGGGGCTACACTTTCTAGTGAGGAGGTCACAGTTTCGGAGGTAGGAGTGGGCGTGGGATGGGGCATTTCATTCATTTCAACTTATTTTCGTGCTTAAGTTTCAAGCATGCTGTTCTGGGTACATACCTCAGCTATCTGGACTGTTTGTCCAGGACAGTGGGTTACTTGTTAAGTGGTTAGTGAGAGAAAAGAGGGTGTAGTGGCCTTACACCTACCCACTGAGTCGTTAAAACTCGCTCTGTGTGGAAGCAGGTACCGGGCTGCGAATCCTGTACTTACCAGCCTTATGTCCAATGGCTTAACCGCGACGCTACAGAGGCCGATAACAGCCTTGCATACATAACATGTATGTTTACACGGTAACCGACTTGAACCAAGGGAACCTTACGTAACGCGATAAGGAAGTTTGCCTTGGTGCGACGTCGAGTTTAAAAAAACGTGTGCGCTTATAGAGATTCATTACCCATTGTTATCAATGGGGGAAACAGGATTGAGTTCAGCCACACCGAACAGAAAAAAAACGTCCGCTAAACTGGTTTATGCGCTTTACGGTAAACCAAATGGCATCGTCGGGAACTAATCAAATATTTCGCGAGCGTTAGCGAAACGTTTGCTGGCTGAACTTGCCTCTGCTTAAGCGTGGTACCAATACATAACTTGTGTCTCCCTCCCGTTCCGGAATTGACCACTGGTGAGGTCAGAAGTTAAATCCGGAATAGGCGTGCCTGAAGCTTATGGATATGGGTATTTTAAAAAGAGTTCTCTTTCCTTCCCTCAACTTGCAGATGGTGGTGTAGACCCTATTTACATACCATCTTCTGAATCTGAATTAAAATATCTAGCAGGTTTCCTCTCTAAAGACTATATGTCAGAATTACCTAATGCTGTACGTCCAATAGCCAAATTTTACCAACTGTTTGACAACCAATAGCCGATGATTTCTAGTGTAGGGTCTCCACGAGTACTCGAGTACTCTGGCACGGGCCGATTCCAGCAAGACTCGAGTCCGTTTACAGGACTCGAGTAACCGTGCAAGGAAGAGCACTTTCATTTTTAAAAAACATTAATATAATTTAATCGTTATGCTTTCCGCCGGTTACCTTATGGGGCTATGAGGCATGAAGGGAAACAAAAAGTTGAACGTGTGGAATACAGTATTATCAATGGCATGATTTGACGTCCATGTTCAGCGCTGAAATCAAGATGCATACTGCTATTTTACTTTATTCCTCAGTCTCATTGTCATCTTGTGTCGGGTACTCGTGTCCGGGTCGAGTTTGACCCTCGAGTACTCGAGTCCATGTCGAGTTTGACCCTCGAGTACTCGAGTCCGTGTCGAGTTTGACCCTCGGGTACTCGGGTCCGGGTCGAGTTTGACCCTCGAGTACTCGAGTCCGGGTCGAGTTTGACCCTCGAGTACTCGAGTCCAATATTTTGGACTCTTGGAGACCCTACACTAGTGATGTCGTTAAAGGGACATGACTGAGTTTGCTTCATTGTAAGAAGGAAGAAAGGAAATGTTTTATTTAACGACGCATTCAACACATTTTATTTACGGTTATATGGCGTCAGATATATGGTTAAGGACCACACAGATATTGAGAAAGGAAACCCGCTGTCGTCACTTCATGGGCTACACTTTTTGGTTAGCAGCAAGGGGTCTTTGCCAGGATAATAAATACCACGGCCTTTGTTACACCAGTTGTGGAGCATTGGCTGGAACGAGAAATAGCCCAATGGATCCACAGACGGGGATTGATCCTGGACCGACTGCGCATTAAGCGAACGCTTTACCACTGGTCTACGTCCCGCCCCAACTTCATTGTAAGATGATTCCGAAAAATAAACATTCACAGTCTGGAGCTCGTCGCGGTAAGACGTGTTTGTGCACACTGCACGTTCTTTCGCGGCTCGACTTGGGGATCCTTCACTTTTGTTGTTTTTGTCAGCGAAGTGAAGTTTACTACTGGAATGTATGCGGCCATTGGAACTGATTGAACGCTGGAACGCTTCTCGTTTCGCCAGTCTGCACCATCAGGTTGGATTCCTTTTTAGCGAGATTCCTTGCCTCCACGTCATTTCTCCGTCTGACTATGTTGACCTGTTTTTTTCGTGACTCGTATGACGGCCATTCTGCAAAACGCCACGGTTGTTCGCGTTTAGTCTCTACATGTCCGAGCCTGTCCTAACAGCACTGGGAGATTGATCGCCCCACTCTAAGAAGAAATAGGAAGCGGGGTTGGCCCCTACTACTCTTTTCTAGACTTTACTTTGTTTTGTTGTGATACCATATCGTATCCTCCGGAGTCGGGCCCGTCCGCACCACTATACCAACCCATGACGACTGGACTATACCCTAGTCTGATCCTGTCTCTCGTTCAGACGGATCCGGCTTCTCAAGATCTGTATTTCAGCACAGCACTACACCTTCAACGTCTATTGACTGTCAATCTAGGGGTTTTCGTGACGGGATGCAACCCATCTCGTCCCTACAAGCTGTGCACCCTAACGGCCTTAACGAGGCCACTCACCCGCGTTCAAAAATTTATGTCGAAATTACTTTCTTTTTTTAATATTATTAAATAGTCCGATCCTCTCTTCTTTCTCTTATTTATTTTTGGACTGTCCTAAAATGCTCCAAATTATATAAATATTCGACCGAGCAGTCAGTTCTATTTATTCTGGCTTCTTTTTTTAAATTCTATTAACTTTTTTACTAATTGCTGTTTTCAAAATTCTGCCCATTTTCAACAATAACCCAATTTAGCGACCACTATTTAATTTTTAGATGTAAATTTCATAATTGTCCGCTTCATTTTTTTTGTCCCGGGACAAGCCCCTGGCTATCCAGAGACAGGCCCCGGGAAGGACATACTCGAAACTCTAGTGGTATATGAGCATGTAAACATTATTCGCACTCGCACTCCGAAAAATAAAATATTTCTACGATTAAACTTACATATTAAATATATTTTCTTGTTTAGAATATCAATGTCTGTATATTCAATGTGTTTCTGGTCGTCTTAATATTTGTACGAAGCCCAAACTGGATTTCATCTTGAAATAATTTCGTACGTACGAAAAAAAAAAAAGGAAATAAAATGAAATTTAACCTAGTACAAATAGTAGAACGATCAGAAACACGTTTACTATTCAGCTACTAATATTTTATGCAGAAAAAATATATTTGATATGTAATTACAATCGTTAAAAAGTCTCTATTAGTCAATAACATCTTAAAAATTGCAGAAAACTCAGGAATGTCCCTTTTAAACAAAACAAACTTCAACATACGACCTTCTGAAACAGAAAAAAGGTGTAGTGTGCAACCTCAGTGGGTCTACCAATATCATGTATCGTCAGAGACGTGCGCTCTGCCTATACCAATATACAAAATCTTACATGTTGTACGGTTTCAGTATTTCCACATGACCATGAGTACCCTGCCATAACGTTTTACTCGGTAAATGGACGACCTTCTCTCCCATCCTCGATGGGGGCATCCTGTACACATATGACGTCATTGATAGGTCCGAGTTGTTGTTAGACTTGCCCCAGTCCTTCACAAACAGCTCTCCTTTAAACGTAAAAGCCCCAGCATTGGGTTCACCTGCTTCCAATTTCTAAAATAAATAATATTAAATACATTAATTAATTAATTAATTAATTAATTAGATTTTTAAAACCATTTTCTTATTTAAATTTAAGATAGCTTGTATTAAGCAGTCACTTAGGCACGCTATCTGTAGTGGTGGTGGGGCGGCAGTACAGAAAAGATATGTTTATCTTTTGATTGGTTTAAAACGCACTTTTCCTGTGATATGAAATCGTGCAAGGGAAATCGGGAAAAGGGGATGTTGATGAGCGATTCGTAATTTTAGATGGGTTTTGAAGTTACAAAATGTTACATTGGGAGTGGGTATATAACAGTGGTCTCTCCAGTATTCAGGAAAGGGGTGGAGGCAGTCGGCAGAGCCTTTTTCCACTTATAGGAAGGGATGGTACCTACGATTTGCAGGGTACAAGTACTTCGAAAATGTCTTGTAAACGACGATGAACCTGCTTACTTGGTAGTTCAAGACGATGGCACGATTGTGATTTTGGATGGCGGCCTAAATAACCGGATGGCAGATATTACTATCGCTGACATTGGATGGCGGGCGTATTGGAAATAAGTCTTAAGAGATAGCGGGCCGCCATCGCTTATGACATGTAGCGAGACCCCTGTTATTATAATAGTCTAGATGAATTACCACATCAGGGTAAAACGGGTATGGCGCCATACCCAATTATTTTTCCAGATTATATTTTTAAACTTAACTTTTTTACAAAATTAATTACTCTTATCATTTTCTTAATATTCCTAACCCTAAACTTAACCCATATTTTTTCTGGGGGAGGCTCCTCAAACCCCCTGCTAATTATGCTTGTATTCAATTCCATAGCGCCATACCCAAAAATGTCTTTCTGACAGAAACACTGCACATGGGTGTCCATATTTGGTGCATAGTTGTTCTCTGCAGATTCTGACACTGTAGTGGTTCTAGATCGATAAAACCTTGGGGAATATGAAAAATAAAAAATGGTGGCCAAATCAGGGAAATGGTCATTGCTTGCTTATAACTTGACAAAGAACAACAATTCTTGCATCTGCTGCATGGTTTTAGGTGCCAAGAAATATACCGGTGCCACCGAAATTCAGATTTGATAAATGGGTCACCTAAATACAAAAATGGTTGCCAATATAGTGGTTTAAATCGAGAAAATGGCAATAAATTGCTTATTGTTTGGTACAGAAACGTAATTGTTGCGTTTAACCCATGCTTTTAGGGTTCTATAAGAGTCAATTTTAATAAATTCAAGATGGCCTCCAATATAAGTAACGAATCAAGAAAGACGGAACTGTCAAAAGAAACAGTCACACAAAAGACTTTATTGTTTTAAAGGGGATGCGCTACATGTAATAATACTTTGACAGACATAAAATACAATGTACCACCATACTAGATGGAATGAAAGGTCTAGGGTAGTGGTGTGTGTTGTTTAGCGAGCATGATGCAGTTTTGATCATTTTGGGGCGAGACGTAGCCCAGTGATAAAGCGTTCGCTAGATGCGCGGTCGGTTTAGGATCGATCCTCGTCAGTGGGGCCACTGGGTTATTTCTCGCTCTAGCCAGTGCACCACGACTGGGACATCAAAAGCCGTGGTATGTGCTATGCTGTCGATTATATGCACCATCCCACAGACAGGATAGTGAGTACCACGGACTTTGTTACACCAGTCGTGGAGCACTGGCTGGAACGAGAAAAAGTCCAATGTACCCACCGACGGAAATCAATCATAGATCGATCGCGCATCAGGTTAGCGCTGTACCACTGAGCTACGTCCCGCCCTTGAATCATTTTAGCAACATATGGTGCGAATTGCCTTTATTGTAGAACGATTAGGAGCAGTAGGGATTTGAAATGTTCATCGTTCACTCTTCTGGAGTAACGCACATTCATCATCGGTGTGCCAGCCTCAAACGCCACTTTCCAGACTAAAGACTGTAGATAAGCCCTTATACATTTTCTTCAAAGTGTTGTGACGATGAAGGTAGACATTGTATATTAGGCTTTATTAATGCCCCTTTGTTCCCTGTCTTTGAAATCCAAACTATTGGCAGTAAATGTCAGACATTTAAACACCTGGGGCCTAATTCACTAAACTCTCGCAACTTTGCGATCTCGCAGTGCAATGCTATAAGACTTTCAAAGAGGATGCTTTGTTGTCTAGCAGAGCCTAAGAGACCTTTGTGAATTAGGCCCCTGGTCCAATTGCTGTTATAGCAGGCCACAATGCACGATATTTCCTCCTTCACAACCGCTCCCTGGTATGATTAATGAGTCCAATTTTGTAAAACTGATATTCAAACTCCAGGAATTAGACCGCATTTGCCTTTCCAATTCCGGCCTCGGTGGCGTTGTGGTTATGTCCATCGGACTACAGGCTGGTAGGTACAGGATTCGCAGCCGCGTACCGGGCAAATTCTTAAGGGCTCAATGTGTAGGTGTAAGGCCGCAATGGCACTGGTGTATTTTGTACCAGTACTATATTCACCGTGTAAAATCAGCAATCCACAGGGAGCCTACATGCTCTCAGTGAGTATCTTTTAATACTGGGGAAAAGGCACAGAATGCAACACAGTCGAAGCATACTATGTCTTTGGGAAGGCAAATGTGGTCGAAATACTGGTTGAACTATCAGTTTCACAAACTTGGAGATTTAGAATAAGACATGGGAACAGCCATCAAAAAGACAACGTCATACATTGCAGTCTTCTATAACACAAGCAGTTGGATCAGATGATTCAATGTCTGATGACCTCTACAAAGTTTGTGTCTCAAAGACGGAAAAGAAAGGGGCATCCACACAGCCTAAATAACAACGTTTTGAAGAAAATATGAAATGGTCTGATATAGAGGTTACATTCAGCTCTTGAGGCTAACCCGCTCGCTGGTGATCAGAAGAAGAAGTTTGTTTTATTTAACGACACTACTAGAGCACATTGATTTATTAATCATCGGCTATTGGATGTGAAACATATGGTCATTTTGACAGTCATAGAGAGGGAACCCGCTACATGTTTTCAGTAGTAGCAAGGGATCTTTTTATTTACAGTTATATGGCGCCAGACATATGGTTAAGGACTACGCAGATACTGAGAAAGGAAACCCACTATAGCCACTTCATGGGCTACTCTTTTCGATTAGCAGCAAGCGATCTTTTATATGCACTATCCCACAGACAGGATAGCACATACCAAGCCTTTGATATACTAGTCGTAGTGCACTGGCTGTAACGAGAAATAGCCAAATGGGCCCACCGACGGGGATCTATTCCAGACCGACCGCGCATCAGGCGTGCGCTTTACCATTGGGCTACGCCCCCCCCCCCCCCCCCACCCCCACCCCCACCCCCCCCCACCCCCCACCCCCCCCACCCCCCCACCCCCCAGCTGGTGATAAATGTCTGTGGCTATGGATGGGTGAAAGATAGTTACTTCAAATACCCGAAGCCCCTAATTACAAGAAAATCAATTTGTACCATCAGCACAACTCAGTTGCTCCCTTTTCTGTAGGTGTGGCGGGGAAGAAGGCTGTTTTAATCCAAGAACTCTGAACTCAGATAAAGCAGGAGGAGACGGTGAGAAGGATCTTGGTGACAAAAACATCAAATTATGTTTTTTAATTATGCTTTAACAACGCCATTAGACCGCATTTATTTATTAATCATCGGCTATTGGACGTCAAGCATTTGGCAATTTTGACATATAGTCTTAGAAAGACTACATTTGTCCACTGATAGCAAGGAATCTTCCATATGCACAACCATAGTGCTTACTGCATGGCTGGAACGAGATATAGCCTAATGGGTCCACCGACGGGGATCAATCCCAAGCCGACCACGCATCAGGCGAGCACTTTACCATTGGGCTACATCTCGCTCCGATGATGGTGACGCTGACACTTAAAGGGCCAGTCCTGAGTTTGCTGGAATTTTTAAGATGTTATTGACTAACAGGGACATTTAACGACTGTAATTATATATCAAATATATTTTTCTGTATAACATATTAGTGGCTATATATTAAACGTATTTCTGATCGTTGTAATATTTATGCTAGGTTAAATTTCATTTTATTTCCTTCTTTTTTTTCGGTCATACGAAATTATTTGAAGACAAAATCCAGTTTGGGCTTCTTACAAATATTAAGACGACCAGAAACACATTGAATATACAGACACATATTCGAAACAAGAAAATATGTTTAATATCTAGTCGTAGTCGTAGAAATAGTTTATTAGACGGAAACATCTTACAATGCAGCAAACTCAGGAATGTCCCTTTAAAGCTGATATGAACCACAAAAGGGTTGTTCATAAAGGGAACAAAAAGCAAAGTACTAGGCCACCTAAAATAGCATTTCATTGCAATCTAACAACATTACACCACGCTTAAACAGAACACTACCCGAGATATTACATTATATGGGAGCTTTACAAATGGCCATGAAAAGGTCACCGGCCTCGGTGGTGCAGTGGTTAAGCCATCGGACTACAGGCTGGTAGGTACCGGCTCCAACCCAGAGCGAGTTCTTGAAGGCTCAGTGGGTAGGTATAAGGCCAATACACCCTCTTCTCTCTCACTAACCACTAACCAACTAACAACTAACCCACCGCCCTGGACAGACAGCCCAGATAGCTGAGGTGTGTGCCCAGGACAGCGTGCTTGAACCTTAATTGGATATAAGCACGACAATAAGTTGAAATGAAATAAAAAGGTCGATGTAATATAATGTTATGATGCATTTTACATGTCAAATTACTTTTTATTATTAATTGATTATCTTAAACCAACAAGTGTTTTTCATGACTGTGTTAATCATTTTACAAATATACAGTGGCACAAAAACAAATCTGAGTTCGGTTCGTTGGCTGTATTGGTGGTCATCGTGAATTAATTAAAATTAACTGGTATAGTAGAACTGAACTGTTTTCATTGTATTCCATGACCCCTAAAACCATAGGTTAGATGCAAGAATTACTTTTCAGCCCCGAATAACAAGGAAATAATTGCCATTTTCTCGATTTCGACCGCCATATTGGTGACCATCTTGTATTTACGTGACCTATTTATAAAATCTTAATTTTTATAGCACCAGGGTCTCCCTTGGCTCCTAAAAGCAGACATATGGTAGATGCAAGGATTGTTGTTAATTGTCAATATATAAGCAAGCTATGGCCATTTCCCTGATTTTGCCACCATTTTGGTCGCATAGTACTGGAGCAAAACCTGAAATTAGGGCATAAGGTACAGAGATATTCTGGCAAAATGTGCTAACCTGAGACCTTTTCACCAGGTATTTCCATCAATCTACCCTCAACATTAGTTGTAATCCATGTGAAAACGCGTAATGATTCGTTTGCAAACCCTATAAATGTTGTTATCCAGATTCGGGCATTTTTGTTTAATTCGAGCAAAAATCAACACACACACACACACACACACACACACACACACACACACACACCTACAAAAATGGGAGTCCGTACGTCTATACAAATTATTAACTCACTTGAAAGAATTTTGGAAGTGATATATTCCTTTCCTCGGGAATTACCACGTCGTCAACGCCATAGATGCCGACGTAATCGTATCCGGAGAGACGAGTGATGCAGTCGAATAAAGTGATTTGTTCGTCTGCTTGAAACATGTTTTCACTCGGTCGTTCATCCTTATCATAACCCCGTCCAGGGGGCGCTGAAAACAGTGCCCATTTTAATACAAGCATATAAAACACAGCTGTGAGAGGCTAAAAGAAATGACAGCAAAATCATTAGTATCTTAGAGAGAGAGAGAGAGAGAGAGAGAGAGAGAGAGAGAGAGAGAGAGAGAGAGAGAGAGAGAGAGAGAGAGAGAGAGAGAGAGAGAGAGAGAGAGAGAGAGAGATGAGGGCACCGGCGATAAGTCATCGGACATAAAACTGGTAGGTACTGGGTTCGCATCCCGGAACTGGCTCTCAGCAAGAACGACTTTTAACGACTCAATGGGCAGGTGTAATACCACTACACTCTATTTTTTCTCACAAACAACCAACCCACTGTCCTGGACAAACAACCAAGATAGCTGAGCCGTGCGTTTAGGACAGCGTGAATATAGCACTAAAATAATTTGAAATGAACAGAAACGCCAAAACAAACAAACACAATTTTTTTTTTTTTTTAAATGTGTGATTGATGATAAATGTGAGTGTATTGGTCGTATTCAGCTTTATTTCATCTAGTATCACTGTGTCAAATAGCCTTGAACTTGAAACAAGTATAGCGTACCTGTAAAAAAAAGTACTCAAATTTTTGTGCGGAATTAGAGTAGTCAAAGACGCTACCCGTTATCTCTGAAACGAGCAGCTTGACCCCAAAGATTTTTCTGATTCTCTTTAAGGGTGAGGGGTGATAGTATTTATATCCGTGGTGTATATGTCGATTGATATGCTACAGATACTTGTAATATAGGAGTTTCAACCACATATGTTACTATTGTCGTCTATGAAATTTGATTCGGTCGTATACATCCTACAAGACTGGTAGGATGTACGTACAAACACTTCACATGTCAGAATAATAACTGATTGACTGAATGACCAAGTATCTTACCTACCAAACCTACAGGTATTAAACTAAAAAAATTGAGAGACAAGGACTGGGATGTGGAGGTGGACAGTGAAAGAAGTTGAACGATAGAAGGAGCTGGCAGATCGGGAAGAAATGAGATGGAAGTCAAGGGAGAGAAAGGAAAAATTAAAGCCGAGATGTGTTGATTAATCAGTTAGCTACGAATTTTTTGTTGATTCAACCGACGTTTATTGGATACATTTCACTTTTGGTAAGTCTGACACGTACGTACTTTTCAGAGGAAACCCGCTGTATTGTTCCATTAGTTGGCGAGGAATTCCTACGGAGTAGAGTGGGACGTAGACCATTGGTAAAGCGCTCGCCTGATGCGCGGTCTGAAAAGGATCGATCCCTGTCAGTGGACCCATTGGCTGGTATATATCAAAGTCCGTGGTATGAGCTATCCTGCCTATGGAACGGTGCATATTAAAGATCCCTTGCTACTAATGGAAACATGCATGGGGTTTCCTTTCTTAAGCTAGATGTTTATTTCACCGCCCCTTCGCCCAGTCCTCCTGCTCAAATCTAATCCTGATTTTTTAGTCAATTCAGTATGAGTTTAACACTGTTCCTATTGAATTTTTTAGTGCGCGTTCCAATCTAATTAAAATTAGCTCCACTATTACATGTGGATCTAACACCAGCCAGTTGGAACTCATGTCCACCAATCAAAACCTTACTTGCAGAATCCTGCCAGTGATTTAAAAATAAGGCGAAGTGTGATTGGTCCCATATTTAAATTATTATTTACAGACGAAATGTTACCTGGACATTGGGGACTACGCAGTATTGTTTGTTTTAAATCACTGGCAGGATTCTGCAAGTAAGGTTTTGATTGGTGGACATGAGCTCCAACTGGCTGGTGTTAGATCCACATGTATTAGTGGAGCTAATTTTAATTAGATTGTGCGCGTTCGCTCAACGCTTTTTAGATTACCTATTAAAAATTAATTTTCAGTTGCGCATGAGGTCGGCAATCGTGGTATGAATTGATCTTTAGACTATATACAAAAATGACCAAATGTTTGATATCCAATAGCCGATGATTAATACA